>NW_016159709.1:27474-78959 GCF_001687245.7 Rhagoletis zephyria
TGTACGTATCGTCATTAAAAATGAATAAAGACACGAGCTCAAAAGTTGACAGCGAAAAAAAACCGCGTAAAAAATGTCGGCGAAGAAAGACTCTTATCATAGGTGACGGCAAAGAAAGCTGCGTTAACCTCTTTGACGGCAAAGAAAGACACATAGACTTATGTTCGCGGTCAACTATGTTTGCGAGAGTAACAGTATACGTATTCCCCAAAGAGTTTTTCCGGAATGATGTTGAATTCATGTTTACGCGTCTTTTTTCGCAATTTTTTTTCACGCGTCCTTTTTCGTCATCTAAACACCCGTGCGTATTTATTCGTGTCTCGGGACGATATTATTATTTTATTATTACGTAGGAGATACCCGCGACCTAAGATAATATAAATAAAGTGCTAAATCCTAATTATTATCAGCGCTTTGGATGATGTATGATCCAAATTTTAGATGGAGAAGACAATCGTTCTCCAAGGTGTATCAATCTACGATTCATGCTGCGTGGAAAGGCACATAGAATATACTCTGGGCTTTCCTCAATCAGCCCACAAAACCTACAGCCTCTACAGAAAGACCCATTTAATTCAAACGATACGTTAACTTGCAGTGTGCTGTCAGGTTTCCAGTAAGTTCTAAGTTCAAGGTGTCTTCCGGAGTTCCTCTTGGAAAGAGTTATGCATCTCCATTATTGTCTTATTCCCTTTGATTTCCGCAGTGGACAGAACTTTGAGTGCAGTGTATCGGGACCATGTAAACGCATTTGAAAAAAAAAATCGTTAGAATCCTTGCTTTTTTGCGGCAGTTATAAACGATTTCATCAAAAGTTGCTATTAAGAGAGGAAAAAAGAAGCGTTCGTACTCAAAAAGAAAAAAATCATTATTCGAAAAATTCGCATTTCTGAGCAAAAAGAAAAAATACGTGTCTCCTTAAATTGTTCAAGGAACAATCCCTGTGAGTTTTATCGCAATCTTAAATTCACTTTCCGCCGGCCTGGGTGATTTGGGATGGAATGAGCCATATGCAAAAAAATTGCAGAGTGGGGCAAATTTAGAGAGCAAAGTGACAGTTTACTTGGAGAGGAAGCTGCAAAATCTTGCTAGAAACATTCTTACTAGGATGAGTTTTAAGTTTAAAATAACTTATTAGAACTTATAGTGTGCGGAAATTAGTAAATTACTAATTTTCTTACGATTGCTTACCAAACTGCTTTAGACAATTTTTTAATTTTATTTATACAATCTGTGCTATTGTGAGATTTTTGGATATTTTCCAATTTGTGAGGGTTGTCTTCTGCAAGTTCGAACGGAGGATTACTGTTCTACCTATATTTAACTTCAAACTTAAATTAAATTTTCTACCCATTAGTAATAATGAAGCGGCTAATAAAAGCTTTTGAGCGATAAGAGCACAGGGATTTAGGTATTCTGCAAAGACAACTAAACCGTTGATATTTAAATTATTAGGTTCATTCTTTCTGTTTGCTGTTATTACAAGACTAAATTAAAGTACTAGTCGTAAATGCATATTATATTATCTGAACTTGTTTCTATTCTCAGAATATTTATTTTTTATTGTACATACCGACATAATCTTTAGTCGTTGCTCGTGTCCAGTGTGCTAAGTAAACGATAAGCAGCAGCCGAAATATGTTATTTTTTGTAGACATGGTGCTGTAAGAAACATTTTTTATTTGTATAATATCTAACAAAAAAATAATAATTTTACTAAATGGATTTAGAGGCTAAATTACATTTTAAAATACATTCTTGTGGAATGGCAGTTTATAAAAAAAATATTTTTAATATTAAGTACACGCATTCTCAATTAGGGTACTCACAGTTTACTTCTAAAGTTAAAAGGTGGCAACTTTAACAAGATAACACACTCGAACTGTGAGCAACCCTTATGTTTAAATAAAGTATTAAGTTGATCAACAATACCACGCATTGCTAGACCGTTTGCCTTTCACGCGTTTGTGTTTAGAGAGCATCAACAAACCACATACATATTTCTCTCTATTCTCTCTTCTCTTTTTTATACTCAGCTAGCACAGCGCAAAAATAAAAAAAAAATAACCTTTGCCAGCTCCAGGCAGGCGCAAAGAGAAACTTATGTACAAGCAGCGCTGCGCCCAAAGCGAAATTCATGTATGTATGTACAAGCAGCGATAGATGCCAGTTTAACACAGAACATAAACATGAGACAAAGTCTAGTAATTTTGCCCAAAAGTGTTATCTCTAATTAGTATGGGAACCAACAACAAACAAAGTTACCACATGGTAAAATGTTTTAAAGTTACCAGGTGGCAAAATTAACACAGTAGATAATATAGAACTGTGAGTACCCTAATTATGATATCAAATCATTCGTTTAGATATACTTCGAACCTGATATCGTGCATGCATATGTATATTCATCTGTACCCTGTCGGGAGTTCGTAGTCGACTACTAAAATAGGTAACTTTTGGTCAACTTATTACGGCTAACATTTAATTGGTTTCAAAGCCATGCAGAGCTTAATCGAAGGAATATGTATGTATGAATGTACGTAAAATTGTTTCACAATTTTCACTTTCGACAAAAAAACTTGTGTTCAAAAACAAAAAATTTAAAACAATTTTGTACATTTATTGTCATTGTGTTTTTTACTGAAAACGAGAGAACATGGATTTAGGTTATTTTATTTACAATAATATAGCCGAAAATATACGTATGTACATTCAGTGATGAACAAAATTATTGGCACAGCAAGGCAGTTAAACTTTAACACTGGTGTTTGGCCACTTATGAAATGATTTTTAATTGCAAAAAAAAGCGGTAGACAGAATGACAAGTTATCAACTATATGAACTTTAATTAATTTTGTTATGTTTTATATTTAATTAAAAATAAATATAAATTATAAAAAAGTACTAATTTTCGACAAACAAAATTATTGGAACACTTAAATGTTACCGGGCTATTTCGTCCAAATTCTATCAATCTAGCAACCTTTTTTTTTAAGTCCCTCTTTGTCTACGTAAGAAATTGCGATGTTGACAGAAGGCAAACTTCAAACATCAGTTTGCCTTAAAATATTGTGAAGTTTCCTTAATTTTTATTAAAATGAGCAGAAAAAAGTGAAACTACCGAATCTCAGTGGAAAATAATATTATATTTGCATAATCAGGGAAAATCATATGCTGAGATTGGTGAAATGATGGACAGGAGCCGCTACACTATACGGAGCATTGTACAACGCTTTAAGGGGGCTTCATCTTCGCAAAGCGCAAAACGTACAGGCAGGCCTAAGGTTTTAAACGACCGCGAATGCGGCCAAATAGTGAGGAAGGTAAAAAAAAAAACCGAGAATATCCTCCTCACAAATCGCAACAGAAGTTAAGGAAGAGTTGGGAAAGGATATTCATCCAATAACAGTCCGGAAAGCACTGCATGAGTATAACTACAATTCTCGTGTAGCTAGACGCAAACCCCTAATTTCGAAAGCTAACCAAAAGAAGCGTTTAGCCTATGCTAAGGAGTACCTAAGCAAGCGAAGTGACTTTTGGGACCATGTACTCTTCTCAGATGAAAGTAAATTCAACATCTTTCAATCTGATGGCCGGCAAATTGTGTGGAGAAAGCCCAACACCGAACTGCAAAAAAAGAACATTTCTGCGAGTGTAAAACATGGTGGTGGAGGAGTCATTGTGTGGGGCTGCATGTCCGCTGCAGGTGTCGGTGAGCTGGAGTTCATTGATGGCATTATGGACAAGAAATATTACATGGAAATCTTGAACAGAAATGTCAAAAAAGTGCCGAAAAGTTGAAATTGCCAGAGTCATTCGCATTTCAGCACGACAACGACCCGAAGCATACTGCTGATGATGTTCGTATGTGGCTTGCGCACCATAANGTTGAAATTGCCAGAGTCATTCGCATTTCAGCACGACAACGACCCGAAGCATACTGCTGATGATGTGCGTATGTGGCTTGCGCACCATAATAAACATACATTGCCGCATCCGCCTCAATCGCCTGATCTAAACCCAATAGAACATTTGTGGGAAGAGCTAGATAGGCGCGTTAAGAAGCGTGTTATAACAACAAAAGCAGGGTTAAAGGTGGCACTAGTAGAGGAATGGCAGAATATTGGAGCAGAAACCACCCAAAAATTGGTTTCTTCGATGCCAAGTCATCAAACAAGAGGGCTTAGCTACAAAATATTAATTTCATTAGTACATATGTAACTATTTTGTTATTGTGTGAAGTGTGCCAATAATTTTGTTTTGTATTAATAGGTACTTTTTTTCTTTAATAATTACTGTAATTAAATACATCACATAATAAAATGAATTGAACTGAATATAATTGATAATTTTTCATTCTCTCTCATTTCTTTTTTTTTTGCAATTAAAAATCATTTCATAAGTGGCCAAAAAGCAGTGTTAAAGTTTAGCTATCTTGCTGTGCCAATAATTTTGTTCATCACTGTATGTATGTATGTATATATGTTCCCTATGTATGTATGTATGTTATTCACATTTCGTTTCGCATTTTCATCATTCAAACTCAACTTATTTATTTCTATTGGAAGAATTTTAGTATTTGATAAATTTATAATTTCTACTTTTATTTATTTACATATTAAAACAGTTTGTTTTAGTTAGTTCCATTTTTATTGTACTTGCTTCACTTACTTTTTCTTGGTATAAACGTCATAAACCAATCGCACTATTATTAACCACTTTTTTCTTACTTAGCTGCTATTTTATTTGCGCGCCGCCTAATTAGTAAATCCGTTCAGGTTTTCAACACATCGCTAACTAAATCCGAGCAAACCAAATTTTTTATTCTCAAACCATTATTGACAGTGATTTTCGAATGCGTCAACGCTTACCCGCTTCATTGCCAGAGGTTTTTCAATTGTCGGTTTTTGCGATTATTATTGCCGTTTTTTTTGTTTTGCAAAGAGAGGAAGCAGTGCTGATTAAAATGTTTATGTACTTATACACTGGAAACTCAATAAGTTGAAAATTGCAATAACGAGTAGTATAGTTCGATATTTTGCCTTACAACTCATCGGCCAAAAAGTTTCGTAAATTCTTTTAGTCGTTTGCTTCTGACAATACATTTCAGTAATTCGCAATATTTGTCTTTGATACCTTATAAATTGCAATTACCGAATTGGAAAAAACGGAAGCTTCTCTTTTTTTTTAAAAAGTCGCTGACTCGTAATACTTGGATAGCAACCCAGCAAAGAAATATGGAATCGCGGCTCTAGAAGCTATTACGGGGAATGCAAAGTCGCCTTCAAGCCATTACCCCCAACGACACGCCCTTCTAATGCCTACTAGAAGCGAAAGAGGCAGCGCTTACCAATTTTGTTTGGATTCCACATCAGTTTCTAAGGTAATGTTTTTTTTTTTTGCTTGGAAGTTGTCGAGCTTCCACCCTGTAGTTCTGCTGGAGTTTTGCTGATGACTGGTGCTGGTGATTCCATGCATTACCGATTGTCAGGCAATTCGGTAGCAACTTCAGCATTGCTCGTTAGGCAATGCGCTAGCGATTAGTAATCGCCACTTTTGCACCAGGTAATCGCTAACGAAAGGACAAACCACGCGCACCGCTCGGTACGCTTCAATGACATTGCAATGCTAAATTCGTTAGGCAAAGGAATTGGTATCGCTAATATCGGATGACCACAGCGACCGGATTCCAGCATTCGCTATAGCTAATTTTGATCGCTAAAAATCTCCAAAATAATAGCAGCCGCGCTTAACAACATGCAACATCTAGTGACATGCCCCTCATACTGGCGGCTTTGGTAGATTACACATTGGTTCCGTTACTTTTCCATGTTGCGTGCTTTTAGGCCACACTGATTTTCCTTTGAGAATTTTGGCGATGAAAATGTAGCCTAGCGATTGTCAGAATCCCATTGCAGTACTCACTACTGGCGGGCCAGCGAAATCATTAGTGGTAGCCAGGCGGGTACTAGTCACAAAAATTGCGACACCAATTTTTTTGCCTAAAGAATTTATCATGGCAATGTCATTGAAGCGTACCGAGCGGTGCGCGTGGTTTGTCCTTTAGCTAGCGATTACCTGGTATAAACGTGGCGATTACTAATCGGTAGCGCATTGCCTAACAACCAGTAATGCACAAAATCGCTAAATTTTGATATTTTCAATACGGGCATCGCATAACCTGTCGCTAGCGAATTACTTACAGCGCACTGTATGTTTTATGAAGGCATCTAGTACCGGGACTCGGGATCCCGATTTGAAGAAGTACATGAATGGTCAGAATCACGAAAAAATTCGAACTTTGACAGATCATATCTCCACAGAAAAAAAATCCTCGAATTCGTGTTAGCTTGTTTCATGTATAGAACCCATAAAAAAATTTGAAGCGAATTGGAGACATGACATCATATTTTTTTACGAAATCCGTCCGACTTGTATATGAATATACTTAAGAATATATACATATGTATGTTTTGGTGTACTAATATTACTACACATATATATATAAAAATAAATACTATATGTGAGTGTAAAGATGATCTCCTATTTTTTACTTTTTGTAAAAATGACTGCGACTGTAATATGAATGAATTTCAATTCCATAGGTTTTAGTTTATTCAGTTTGTAATTAGCTTTTTAAACTTATATAAAATAAAGACATTTATATCTCCTTGCTTAACACAAATTTGGTTTTTATTTCTAGTATTCGCACTAAAGAAAGACCCCAAAACTAGTTTGTTAGCATATTTTAATTAATGGTAGTAATATCCCGAAAAATTCCGGGATCCCGGGATTACCACTTTAAGATCCCGAAATCCCGGGATTAAAAAAATGGTCCGGGATTGGATGCCTTAGTTCATATATTGTATATGTATGTATGTGCACATCTATACACATCTATTCAATTTGAATGTTATGCCGGTTTGCAATCGGGAATTCCTTCTGTTCTCATTTAATTGTTCCTAGATTTTTTATGATATTAATGTGGCTGCGCGTTAATTATTTCGTTTCTCTAGCTTCCACCTTTTATTATTTATAGTGCGATATCATCTTCACTCTACAGATTATTAGTAATTGTTTTGCTTTTATTTTTGAAGAACTACAGTGGTCCTAGATTACATTTACGATTATTTCATCTTTAGGTCCAATAGCAATAAAATAATTATAATAAAAAAAGAAAGAGCATACTTAGACGATCTATTGTACTGGTAATAATAATAATAATATATAGACTTGAATATTTGTTAGGTTGTTGGGCGATTATAGCCGATTAGATTTTCCTCGTGACAATATGCAAAGTTTTTCACTTGATCCAATAACCGGAAGTGAAGTGACTTCATCTTCCTTCTTTTCTTTATTCTTATTCAGGGATGCATTTTCATTATTTTTACAATATCACAATCCAGGATTGCTATAAACAACAGGGTTGTTACAATATTATTATATTTTCATTACATTGTGATCTTATAATTGACAGGGTTGTTGCAATATTATTATACTTTCATTATATTGTGATCTTACAACTCAGCCTCGTTCAAGACTAACTAAAATGATTAACAATTTCTGAAGCCTCTTTTCGGGTACTTGTTGCCAGCTTCTGATTCGGTGAGCTTCAACTACTCCGTCATAAGGTAACTGCGTAAGTTGACAGTTATCGATATCGCGTATGACGTATCTATCGTTACCGAGTACCTTGTGTATTACATACGGACCTTCGTACACGGGAATTAGCTTTTTGTTTGTACCGGGACTAGTATCCACGTTTCTTATGACGACATATTCATCTACCTGGAAAGTTTTGGGTACAGTCCTGTTTTGTAGGGATCTGTTAACGTCATATTCTTGTTTCGCTAGTATAAAATTGGACGTGTCAGTACGTATACGTTCTAAGTCTCGATTCCCGTCGGGACAAATCTTGTCTTGGAAATACTCGGTAAACTCGACTATTATTTCTCCTCTTTGTTCCACATCAAAAAGTAACCGGCGTGGAGTATCTCGGCAAGAGCTGTGGATAGAGTTGTTAATGGCATATTCAGTTTCAGTAAATTTTTTAGTCCAATCGACGTGGTTCAGGTCATTAGTCAATTTTCCCAAAATTGTCTTTATAACCCGGTTGACTCTCTCTACTTGTCCGTTAGCCTGGGGTGATGCAACCGCTACTTTCACATGGTTTATGTTCTTCTTTAACAAAAATTCGGCGAACTGTAATGAGGTAAAGCAAGTTCCCCTGTCGCTTATAATACGTCTCGGTCTGCTGTATTAACTGAAGTATTTATCAAGAGCAGCAATGATTTCTCGAGTACTTGTGGAGTTCATGGGATATAGTTTTACAAATTTGGTAAATGCATCGACAATTACCAGAATATGCTTTCGTTTTGATTTTAGTGACGGTAATCGTCCAAAATGATCAATATGAATAGTTTCAAACGGTAAAGGAATTTTCGGGATTGGGTATAGGTTTCTTTCTCTTACTTGGGGAGGATTAGCATACATAATGTACTTTAAACAGTTCCTAAAAAATTTTTCCACATTCGTGCGCATCTCCGGGAACCAATAATAAAGGCTTAGTTTGTTCAACGTTTTATCAACAGATAAGTGGGCCAACTTCTCGTGTATCGACTATATTACATTAGATTCCATTTCATGAGGCACATATAGTACGTTTTTACCATCAGTTTTTATAAGCTTTTATTTAACTTGGTCATCCCGCGCAAATCGTGGAAATTTCCAATCGATTTTAAACTAACTTCCCGACAAGTTAGAGACTTGAAATTTTCAGCATAGTTCCAATCACGATGACAATGCAATTTAAAATATAAATGAATTCCCTATATGGTCCAGGGGTCTTGATTCAAAGTCGGTCAAAAATTAGTAAAATTTATGGCTAACAGAGCGTAATTTGCCAAAGAACGTAAAACCAGAGCAAAGCCATTTATGGCAAATTCTAGATATCAACCTAGTCTAGATATGAACCTCGTTGAAGGCATCATATAAAGGAGATAAAATTAGAAGACTCGAGAAGTTTCCTCGCCAGAAGAACTTTAATATTGCGCCTAAATATATGCCATGCTACAGCGGAAGTGGACGACACGCCATTTCTTTAAATGAAATTAACTGCTGCTATATGTATGTATGTACATATGTATGTTTATACAAAACGTAAGCAAACAACATTTTGCTTGCATAGTCTTCTGTTCTCTTTCATTGCAAGTTGAATTATTTTAATATCTATTGCAAAATTTTGTACATAAAATAAAATAAAACTATTTAATATACAACGCTTTTATAAATGGACTAAAAATTAGAAAATAAAGTAATGTAAAAAAAATATTTTTTTAAAAATAAGCTTTTATTTAACATGTTTAATCAAAGGAATAAAATAAAGTAGTGAAACAAAAGATTTAGCATGAAAATTTTGTCAAAACTGCACTAAAATGAATAAAATAAAATAAGTTAAGGTCTCGTTGAAGTTACTAAAAGCAATTTAGTGAAAGGAGTTATTCAAACTCTAATGAAAATTACTAACAATTTGTACTAATTTACTTCGTTTACAAAGGCGGTAAACGGTATTGAATCGGGAGACATATTAACTTGGTGAAATCCACTCTTCAGGTCTAGTACGAAAAAAAAAAACGTTTATTCTGTAGATACTCAATACAGTCTTCAATTAATGGCAATGGATAATTATCCCTAACCATCAATTTGTTCAGGGCCCTATAGTCCACACACATACGGGTTTTACGATTCTTCTTCTTTATTAATACAATGTTGACACTTCGTTGCGTTCTGCATAAGACAGACGGCGAGGGCATGATGGAAAGGGACGTCAGTCTTTAAGTGTATCTTCATTTCATACTTAAGTGGTTCAGTTTTTATGTTAGACTAGTAGACCCGGCGAACTTCGTCCCGCCCAAAATTAATTTTTTTTATTGAAATATTTTGGTCGATCCATTTTCACTAACAATTCACGTTCACGATTTCCAGTGATACATTTATCTGCTAATATGTATTACGGGTTGGTGGTAGTCAGAAGGCATATTTCCATTGTCGTTTTTAATAACCTAACGAAAGTATATGTTCGTGAAGAAGTTCTTGACATTCTCCAACGATCTGGCGTTTCACAGCACGGTTAATCGCAAAATGAAATTAATTTGAAGAACTTTTTCCCATTCATCATTCTCATCTGTCCTTGGTATAGTTGGTAGAAATTTAAAAATTTGTGAGTATCGTTATTCTACAGAAATCCAATATACACAGACTTATTTCAGTCGAAATACCTTAAAGTTCTTATCAAGGAGCGCAATGGTTCTGATGGTAGACATAATGCTGGTCATTTGAGATTGACCCCTGGACAACTCAATCCTGGTATATCCGAATGAAGCTCGCAAATAATGTTCATTGGGCCAATCGCAACACACGGGAGCTCGGCACACTCGGTGGTATAGCACGTCGATGTAATCAGACATTCACGGCACTTTTTCTCACTTGACGACTTTTAGTAACTACTCGACCCCAGCGTCACCCGGCGGCTGTTTTTTGCAATAGTATTGCCCTTACGTATATAAGCCAGATCAGATCATAACTAAGATCNATCCAATATACACAGACTTATTTCAGTCGAAATACCTTAAAGTTCTTATCAAGGAGCGCAATGGTTCTGATGGTAGACATAATGCTGGTCATTTGAGATTGACCCCTGGACAACTCAATCCTGGTATATCCGAATGAAGCTCGCAAATAATGTTCATTGGGCCAATCGCAACACACGGGAGCTCGGCACACTCGGTGGTATAGCACGTCGATGTAATCAGACATTCACGGCACTTTTTCTCACTTGACGACTTTTAGTAACTACTCGACCCCAGCGTCACCCGGCGGCTGTTTTTTGCAATAGTATTGCCCTTACGTATATAAGCCAGATCGGATCATAACTAAGATCTTAACAATAACACGACTCCAGCGCCACCTGGCAGGTCAAACTGGGAATCTGAACAACTACGAAGAGACCTTACTCACACAAAAAAAGTTTCGTTAAAATCGATTCACTCACAAACACACGAACACACGAATGTACATATATACATCCAAGATAGGANCCTTAAAGTTCTTATCAAGGAGCGCAATGGTTCTGATGGTAGACATAATGCTGGTCATTTGAGATTGACCCCTGGACAACTCAATCCTGGTATATCCGAATGAAGCTCGCAAATAATGTTCATTGGGCCAATCGCAACACACGGGAGCTCGGCACACTCGGTGGTATAGCACGTCGATGTAATCAGACATTCACGGCACTTTTTCTCACTTGACGACTTTTAGTAACTACTCGACCCCAGCGTCACCCGGCGGCTGTTTTTTGCAATAGTATTGCCCTTACGTATATAAGCCAGATCGGATCATAACTAAGATCTTAACAATAACACGACTCCAGCGCCACCTGGCAGGTCAAACTGGGAATCTGAACAACTACGAAGAGACCTTACTCACACAAAAAAGTTTCGTTAAAATCGATTCACTCACAAACACACGAACACACGAATGTACATATATACATCCAAGATAGGTACTTTCAGAACCTTTGGGAAGACGCCGCGCGCCCTTCTTAAATATCCCCAATTTTCTCTAACAGTCTGCGATTCATTTCGCATATCTCTATACTACTATATGTTCGAGTACTCAACCATGAACTTTTCCAGGAATGTGCAGTATGAAAAATTCGGTTTATTTGAGTAGAGTAGAGTACTTGACTACAATGAACACATCCAGAAATAGGCCATGTTCGAGGCACCACTGATGAAAGTTTGCAAAACTGTCGCAAGTTCCCAACTGATAAAACCTTGTTAGAATTTCACACCGAACGTGATACTTTAATAATACACGCAACACTGTGGTTGTGATTTCAACTCGAACAGCCCCATATGCGGTATGAAAAACTCGATTTATAGGAGAGGGCCACGCCTGTTTTCCAATAACATCAATATTTTCATGAGTATGCGATTGATTTCGTATGGGAGGTGCCACGCCCCCTTTTCCAATAGCTCAAATTTTTCTCCAAGAGTATGCGATTGATTTCATATATATCCCTACAAAGATCTAGTACTCTACCTACACTTCCAGAGATATGCAGTATGAAAAATTTGATTTTATAGTAGGTGCCACACCTTTTCACTTAGCGCTATGAAATACAGTTTACCACCTGTTCCCCGCGCCCATTTTCTAAATTGATTTTATATACCTTCATACCAAGTTCCAGTACCCTACAATGAATGCTTTCAGAGTTATGCGGCATGAAAAATGCGGTTTTCCAATAACATCCATTTTTACCATGAGCATGCGATTGATTTCATATATTTCCAAATATACACAATTCATACAAATCGGTCAAGCCGTTTCGGACGAGTTGACCTCAAACACTGTGACATGAGAATTTATTCGAATGGTGGCAACCCTATGCAAATTTTGTCCTGTTTTAAGTGTTTTCATCCATTCGCAGTGGAATAGCATTACAGCGGATTATCTAAATTAATTTTTTTTTTGATAATTCAGATATCTGGCAACACCGGTTTTTCAATTTTTTATTTACAAACCTCTACAGACAAGGAGAAACAAAATGAAATAAAACGAAGAAAATCCGTTGAGCCGTTCTTGAGTTATGCGATAACAAACAGACAGCAATTTATATTTATACGTAAAGATTTTTGTCGAGTGGTGGCAACCCTGTTAAATTTTTTTTTATGTTAAATTTTTTTACGCATTCTCAGTTATGTACATTATTTCGGCTAATGTAAATTAATTTTTTTTTGTATATTTGCAATATGTGGCAACACCGGTTTTCCATTTTTTTTACATGCATTTAACAGACAGAAAGACACAAAATGAAATAAAAGCAAAGTAAATCCCTTAAGCGATTCTTGAGTTATGCGATCACAGACGAAAGCTATCAATTTTTACATATACATTTTTTTTAAATGGTGGCAACCCTACCGAAATTTTTTTCTTTTTGATGTATTCTCAGTGAAATTATAAAATTTTCATTTCTAATTTTTCATTTATAATTTTTTTATTTTCTGATATTGCAGATATCTGGCAACATCATTTTTTTTCAATTTTGTCCTTACAAACTTTCTACAGACAGAAACCACAAAATGAAATAAAAACGAAGAAAATCCGTTGAGCCGTTCTCGCGTGATGCGATAACACATGAAAGCAATCCATTTTTATATACAAAATTTTTTTTTAGAATGGTGGCAACCCTATAAAACTTTTTTCTCGACTAAATTTTTTTTATGCGGCTTATTTATAATAATTATTTTTTTTCTGATATTGCAAATATCTGGCAACGCTATTTTTCCAATTTTCTCTTTACAAACCTTTAATAGACAGAAAGACACAAAATGAAATAAAAACGAAGTAAATCCGTTGAGCCGTTCTTGAGTGATGCGATAACACACGAACAGGAACTCATTTTTATATACAAAGATTTTTGTCCAGTGTCGGCAAACCTCTTCAAATTTGTTTTTTATTAAATTTGTTAATGCATTCTCAGTAATGTACATTATTGTGGCTTATGTAAATTAAATTTTTTTTTGATATTTGAAATATGTGGCAACACCGGTTTTCCAATTGTTTCTTTACATTCATTTTACAGAGAGAAAGATACAAAATGAAATAAAAACGGAGCAAATCCCTTGAACAATCCATTTTTACATATACATTTTTTTTCGAATGGTGGCAACCATACCCTTTTTTCTGAATAAATTTTTTTTTATACATTCTCAGTGGAATAGTACTGTCGCGGCTCATTTATAATTATTTTTTTTCTGATATTGCAGATATCTGGCAACATCATTTTTCCATATTTCTCCTTCTACAGACAGAAAGACACAAAATGAAATAAAAACGAAGCAAATCCGTTGAGCCGTTCTTGAGTGATGCGATAACACACGAACAGGCACTCATTTTTATATACAAAGATTTTTGTCCAGTGTCGGCAAACCTCTTCAAATTTGTTTTTTATTAAATTTGTTAATGCATTCTCAGTAATGTACATTATTGTGGCTTATGTAAATTAAATTTTTTTTTGATATTTGAAATATGTGGCAACACCGGTTTTCCAATTGTTTCTTTACATTCATTTTACAGAGAGAAAGATACAAAATGAAATAAAAACGGAGCAAATCCCTTGAACAATCCATTTTTACATATACATTTTTTTTCGAATGGTGGCAACCATACCCTTTTTTCTGAATAAATTTTTTTTTATACATTCTCAGTGGAATAGTACTGTCGCGGCTCATTTATAATTATTTTTTTTCTGATATTGCAGATATCTGGCAACATCATTTTTCCATATTTCTCCTTCTACAGACAGAAAGACACAAAATGAAATAAAAACGAAGCAAATCCGTTGAGCCGTTCTTGAGTGATGCGATAACACATAAAAGCAATCCATTTTTAAATATAATTTTTTTTTTTCGAATGGTGGTAACCCTATCCAATTTTTTTCCCCGAATAAATTTTTTTTATGCTTTCTTAGTGAAATGGCATTATTGCGGCTTATTTGTAATAATTTTTTCTTTTCTGATATTGCAAATATCTGGCAACACCATTTTACCAGTTTTCTCTTTACAAACCTTCTACAGATAGAAAGACACAAAATGAAAGAAAAACGAAGCAAATCCGTTGAGCCGTTCTTGAGTTATGCGATAACACACGAACAGCATTCATTTTTAACCGACTTCCAAAAAAAGAGGAGGTTATCAGTTCGTCGGAATATTTTTTTTGATTTTTTTTTTATGTATGTTACCGCATAACTTTCGACCACGTCAACCAATTCTTTTTGCATCGGAAAGGTAGTGTCTCAGAGGTGGTCCCATACTAATCTGGTTGAGATCCGATCAGTGGATCATGAGATATATATATATATATATATATATTTTTTTTTTTATATGGGAGTTGAAGTCGGTTTTTTTTGCTAAAAATTACTTGTTATATATCAAGATTTGAAGTAAATGTCATCAACAAGTTCTTTTAATCTATTGCGTTGTCTCTCGGTAAGTATGATCGTCTTCCTTGTAAGAAACGTCGATACAAAAAACAAAAAGGTAAACAAACGGCAGTTAGATTATCGCAACTACAATGAATATTCTTACCTGTTTGTGATTTTACAATAGCCGAGAATGAGTCGGAATCAGTTACAATTTTTTGTGCTTCAATCATATTTGACTTATTATTTCTTCCAATATCTAACAATTTGGATTTTGTATATTCTTTCTTAACGTATTTAAGTTTAATGTGAAATTTATTGAGGAAGTCACGTGCCAAAATAACAGGTACTACCATGATTCAATAATACAAGGTTATGTAATTTGTGACAGCTCAAGTTTGACACTCCTTTATCTAGATTTGTATTTTGGAAGTAGGAGAAAGGGGAAGAATGTGATCGCCTTTTGCGAAAATGGTAGTAGAAAGGTACTAGAAAAGTCTGCAAAGTATATAATTAGAAGTAAAATGTGTATTATTAATTCTATGTGAATTTGCAATATATTTGGTGTTTTAATGGAAATACTAAACAATACGTGAAAATATACATTTATAATTGTCATTTCCTGTACAAATATAGAATATCGACCGTTCAGCTATGCAAAAACTAAAAATGCAGATCAGTAGAACTTTTTACGCTCATTTTAACCATGCCAAGTTGAGTAAAAAATAAAGACGTTCTAGAAGGTTAAATTTAAAAATTTTGATATTTTAAATATTAATATCGTATGAACTACATAACCGATTAAGATACTGATGACGTCCCCATATATTAGGGCTATTCGCGATTCGGTGCATAAGAGCTGACAAATTTATGCAATTGCAGAAATATGCCATGGATTGTGAGCGACCTTTATTAAACTGTCGTGGTAAAACTTTTTTATTCAGCTGATAGAAATGTCAACCAGAGTTGCAATGCGTAGCACTTTTATGCTATGGATTTTCGGTATTGCAAATTTTTCAAGCCATGACAAATGCAAATGCGTGTATTTTGTTTGTGTATTGCAAATAATTTGCAATACAAACTTGCAATGCAATGATGCTAGGCCATTTGCACCGGATCGCCCTATATATTTATATATAGCCCTATTATATTTATTTTTTATATTTTCGAACCAAAACCACTAAAAACGAACAAATGTTATTTTTTTATAAAATAACCTTTTTTGAAAATAAACTACATAATTAATGGCAAAGAAATTTATTCTATTAGCAGTATCAGTTATTATCTTCAACTTGGTATGCATATTTTATCATAATCTACTTTTGGGTCTCAAGAATTTAGTGATAATAAAAAATATAAACAAACAAAGCAAATAAACCTCTTTTTGTCTTCTTTATTTTTTAACTGCGCCAAATAAATTTGGTATCGTTCGTATCAATCGGCAATTTTGATTATTTTATTGTTAAACGGTGGCTATTCTAGACTTGTTCCAGAACATTACGCAAACGAAGGTGTTGCCAACGAATATTTAGTATGAAGAATTTTTGGTTTTACTACTCATACAACTAGATACTGTAGAGTGAGCAACATTGTGCACAAGTAAAGGAGCCGATTTTATGTGTGGGAGCGAGAAGACTGTTTTATTACAAAACCTTTCTATTATTGAATGATGAGGTACTACCATGTCTTCATCTGAAATAACGATAAATTCATTTTTATTGATCATTTTATTAAATTGTATATAACATTTAGTTTTCGAAATAATGTTTATTTGATTGCCCCCGATTCCTTTGTATTTTGGCGTGTTTGTACTTTTAAATTCCTGGTGCTCGACCAACTGTTTTGGGACCCGTGACCTTCCAATAAAACTAACCGGACTACCGGTATCAAATAGGGAAAACACTACATTAGAAAAAGTTTTTGTATCTACCATAAACATAATACTCACGAAATTATATGCGTTTATGATGTTCGGCTCATCGTCTTCGTCTTCCATAACTGATGCAATCTGGTTTTTCGGCTTCAAAATCTCTGCGGGGTTCGGGCATGAACGGTGGTCATGGCCAGAGGTGGGCACTACCACAAACAAGCGATCGCTGAAAGTGAGAATGTATAGTGTGCCTAATTAATTTTGCATGCTGCCGCGTTCTCATCGTTACGCTCTTGCTTGTATACGTACACGTGATGGTTATGCTCTTTGAGCGTGTGCTCGTTCTCTGCCCTTGCCTGGTCATGGCCCATCCGCCAGCAGCGGAAGCGTGACCCGTCTGGTCGCAATGGGTAAGGGCAGTTGGGCTTAATGTGCCCATTCTTCGAAAAATTGAAACACTTCGGCTTAGTGTCATCAATCGTACTTGTTACTTGCCGACGTCCTGCCGTGGCCACCACGTCACTTCCTAAATACTTCCTCTCATATCGGTTAATCAATGATTTTAATTCAGGGATTCTTTCTTTTTGTCCCAGCGCCGCTGTGCTAACGTTTTGTAAATTTCATTTCTGGTGACTGGTACACTAAATTCACGCTCTAAAGCTTTTTTCAGCTCTCCATAATTTAAAGCTGTTGTAGACGAAAGAAAGACTTTAGCTGTACTGGTCAAACAACGTCGGAGTGCCAATAATTTAAAGCGGTCATCTGCCCCTGACGCTTCAGTAACCTCCTGGAAATCTCTAATAAAATTATGTATTGGCATCGATATATCAACCTCGCTAAATTTTCGGAGAGCATGCTCAATATCCCCGTAGTCTAGTCGGCGTTGTTGTGATGAGCAACCGTTGTTCCTCAGCTCGTCGACTTCTTTCATTAGACGCAGCATCTCTACTTGTCATCGTAGCGCTGCCAGTTCATCGTCGATGTTATTTATACTAGTGGCACCGGGGGTGGCGGCAAGGTCTGCTAAAGTCGTTGTTTTAGTAGAGGCGGTAGTAGTAGGAGCTTTGGCAACGACAGTATTAACAAAGGTTGCTGTAGCAGCACTAGCGGCAGTGGTGACAGTGGCGGCAGTGGTGACTGTAGCGGCAGTGGTGACGGTAGCGGCGATATAAACATAGGCGGCAGTAGTAATAGTATCGGTAGCAGCGTCAGTGGTAACAGTAGTAGGAATATCGGCAACGGCAGTAGTAATAGAAGTGGTTATAATATCTAACAGCAGCAGTAGTGGAAGTAATAACGATATCGGCAGCAGCGGCAGTAGTAGAAATTGTATCTGCAACGGCAGTATCAGCAATTATTCGCTGCATCTCCGATTACACCCTGTAAAAGGCGGCGCAGTTGAGTGTTTGTGGCTGTGGGTGGAACATCCACACCCAGTTCGGTGAGTGAAGTTATTATTTTACCTTTTTTAATATCGGCCATGGTGTAGAAATTCGCAAAAGATGAATATATTTATATGTAGTGTGGTCTTGTCCTCACACCTCACACGTCTATATCATACGTGAATATTTGTTAGGTTGTTGGGCGATTATAGCCAATTAGATTTTCCTCGTGACAATATGCAAAGTTTTTCACTTGATCCAATAACCGGGAGTGAAGTGTCTTCATCTTCTCTGTTTTCTTTATTCTTATTCAGCAACAACTTTTGACAGATAATAAAATTTTGTGAAGTTTCATAAATTGTGAGCATTCCCAACGGCCTTGCCACTTTGATAAAATTAAAACAATAAATCGGAGTATTTTCTTTCCCACATTTCTACCAATTTAATAATACTTCAAATGAAAAATCATAAGTGCTTGGTAATTTTTTTACTTACGTGGTTCGCACCTTTTTATTAAAAACTAGCCAATGCCCGCTTACTTCGCGGCGCCTAATAAGAGCTTTTGCGTTGGCCAATGCAAAAGAGCGTTGAAAAACAAAATTAGTCGGTAAAGTCAAAATTTTTGATTTAAGTTGAAACCACTAAGGTGCAGTATCCTCCTCACACATAGGCCAATAATAGTAACGCTGTGATACCATATGGAATACCAATCCCTTTCGGTGTCATGAGCTTTACCGATGGTCTTATTTCCACCTGTGGGATCTCTGTCAGGCACGCGTAATCTTTTTGTATGATCTTGCAACTACAACATTGGTGCGATGCGTATGCCAATACAAATTCTTATAGGGAAACTCAAGAGCACAGAAGTGCGTTTCCTGTTATAGGAGAGCCAAGAATCCTCGCTGTTCCACAGGATGAAAAGTTTTCCGGTACATTGCTAAATGAGTCGTGTGATCTCTTAAGTATCTTTCAAATGAAGCAATTGATATACCTACGGTGATCTTTCCTTGTTAGTTCACCACTTTTACAATTCGTGGTAAAATTTATGAACTGATGTCTGGGTAGATGCAAGACCGCATGATCGTGCGTCAGAAAAACTTAACCCCATCCTTCATTTAGACATCTGAAAACTAAATTCGTATAACTTAAACATAGGGCCAAAGCAGACCAACCACACGGGGTTTCTATACATTTCGTCTGCAGCGCCATCCATTGGGTTCATTTTCTGCAAACCATTGCTTACCATAAAATAAATACATGTTATGAATTTCAACCTTAACTCCAGCGGCACTAATCAGGCAAATTTTAATCAAAACAATTTTCCATCATACAGGTACATAGCTCACATTTAAAATTTGAACGAAATCGGTTAATAAATACGATTTTTATAAATAACTCTACTCCAGCACCACCTAGCGAGTTTTCTAGTAGCATGTAATTGGACCATATATGTATGTAAGATAACCTCCGACAATCTGACGGAACTCTATTCAGTGTTTTTTGAGTTTATTCCGAACAACGAAAACGGCTATCATTTTATGCAAATAGGTATGTAGATAGGACAGTTTATAGCGAAACTCGTAAAAGCAAAGCTCCATTCTTTGTGAAAAATTTAAAAAAATTCTTCAAAATTTTCACATAAATTTTACCTTACTGAAAATTAAAGACAAAGTTACAATAGTTCAATGGGATTTAGAAATCTAGGAGAAAATGGTTCCCAATCGAATGATACTTGCGCGTTTACGTAAATGTATATCGATCCAGCCTTTCCAATAATTACCACTTTTCGCCATAACTACGGTATTGATAACATATGTAGCTGTGTAGAATTTCAGGACGTTAGCGTAAGCAGTTCCAGACATAAGCTATATGAGAAGTTCAGTTTGCATGGAAGGAAGGAGCCACGCCCCCTTTCCCAATGCATTTGCAATATATGCATCAGTGCTAAGTTTCAGTTCCCCAGCGTAATTGGTTTTAGTGATATATTGGTTTTTTACGTTTTAGTCTGTATAAGAATTTTAGGAATATCCCGAGCTAAATACCGAGTAAATTTTTGGTCAGAATATTTATTTTCAACGTGTTGCCAAATATGAACCAAGTCGATGCAGCCGTTTAGTAGTTTAGTGAAATGCATTGTAAAGAGAACTGTATGAAATTGTAAAACGTGACGTCTCAGATTTCTTAATTTTTTTGGCAGCAACAACGAAAAGTTTAAATTTTTTTTAGCGAAAACCCTTCCAAACAGAAATAAAAAAAAATTAAGTTTGTGGTTATATCAAGGCGAAATTTTGAGAACGGTGCGTTGCTAACTCTAAATATAAACAACGACGCACTGGAAAAAGTTAATACGTTCAAATACCTAGGAATAATGATCGACGATAAACTAAAACAAAAAAAAAATGGATTCTATATTTTCAATTAGAGCTCTAGCAAAACTGCATTTAATTCCATACATTAGCTTTTGCGTGATGCGCTTGCAAACATACAGACAAACATACCGAAATTTTAGATTTGGCTTCTGTTGATCTAATAAACCCCCTATTAATTTTTCTTTAACATCTATTATGTACAGATATCGGCCTGTTGCAATTTTATTATTCTCAAGTACTCTCGTTTGATACCCATATGGCAACACTTAGTTTATATAGTAAATTTAACTGAATTAAAGTTTTCAAATAAGTGGCAACCCGCTTCAAGAATATTTTCAAAAGTAAGCTTCCTAATCCTCTTTAGTTTAATATTCGTATTGCAATATTTCATTTATTTTACAAATTTTAATGAATACGATTTTTCAATCAGTTGGCAAATCCCCTAAAAATATTTTCAGGATTAAAATTTCCTATCGTCTTTAGTTTGATGCCAATATTGCAATATTTAATTTATGCTATCAATTATATTAAATTAAAGTTTTCAAATAGGTGGCAACCTTCCACAAACATATTTTCAGCTGTAGGCCTTTGTAAATTTCTTTCATTTGACAGCCATATTGCAGTATTCACATTACCGTATCAATTGACCTAAACTGAAATTTTAAACACAGGTGGCAACTCTCTAATTTTTTCTTCTATATTGGAAGCTAAATCTCTAGCGATACAACGGTGAAAACTGCATTCAATTCCATGTTTTCGACTGATGCGCGTACAAATATACAGACAGACAGATATTCAAAAATTCTAAGAATTGTTTATTTGGCTTCTGTGGCTTTAATAAAAACCCACCATATTAATTTTTCTTTAATATCTATAAGGTACAGACATCGACCTGTTACAATTTTATTATATGTATATCTAGATGTAGATATAGATTTCATTTATTTTATCAATTTAATACAATAAAATTTTTCAAACAGGTGGCAGCCCTTCCTAAAACCATTTTCGGCAATAAAATCTCCTAAACCCCTTCAGTTTGATACCCATATTGCAATATTCAATTTATCTCATAAATTAAATTAAATGTAAATTTTCAAACAGGTGCCAACTCTAAAAAATATTTTTGGCTGTAAGCCTTCTTCAGCCTCGTTCTTTTGACGCCCATATTGCAATATTCATTTTTTCTTATCAATTTACTTAAACTCCGATTTTCAAACAGGTGGCAACTCTCTAATTTTTTTCTTCCTATATTTTAAGTTAGACCTCTAGCAATACATCGGTGAAAACTGCATTCAAATCCATGCATTCGTTTTCGAGTGATGCGCGAACAAACATACAGACAGACAGACAAAAATTCAAAAAATTGTTGATTTGGCCTCTGGTGCTCTAATAAAGACCTCCCACATTAGTTTTTCTTTAATATCTATAATGTACAGACATCGACCTGTTACAATTTTATTATATGTATAGATATATAAAATATGTAATGTTAAAGGAGACTTCATTGAAATTGTTCTTTTTATTTTATAATAAAAATCACGAGAGCATTATGTTGTTGTTGTTATGTTGTTATTATGCTGCAATTTAAATATGTAATTCTGAGAAATTGTCTTTCCAAATAAATCCTTTTATAATCGCCAATTCCATGTGAGTAAATTGTTCTCATAATTTAACATGCAAAACAAAAACAAATTGGGAAAAATTATTTTTGTTTTACTTTATAATTTTGGGAATATTTGTTCACATGAGATTCGTGATTCGTGATGAAATTTACTTTTAAATTTCTCATCAGATTTTGCAAAAAATTAGGCTTTGTGGTTAGCGTATCACCAACTTCAACAAATTTCGAATTTAAAATTTCCAATGTATGCAAAAAACTTGAATTCGTCTTGCGCAGGCCGCCCTCTGATAAGCAATTAGCATAAGTACAATTTTGATCACTTTCTTCATCCGTTCTGAAACCTAGTTTCGTCAACTCCCTTTTTGAGATTATACATTAATTTTCAAGTTCATCATATTCGACATCTTTGAGTAGACTGGTGAAATCTTCCGCTTAAAAAAATATTACTGCTCGTTATAAGGTAGCACGAATTTAAGGAAATGTCATAATTGTATTAAAAGTCAAATGGTTAACAACAACAACGAATACCATTAAATGAAACTACCTTCTTTTTTGTATCATGGAGGGGCGCAGTCCGCATGACGTACGGAACCAGTATTTTCAATTTTTGCGCCGAGTCACGACAGGCAGGAGTTTGTTAAGTGTCGATATCTAAAACTGTTCAGCTACAGAACTAAATTCATCAGCTGATGTTATGTCTTTATGTTAATAATTCATTTATTGAGAGAGATATATCAAACGTGCTGGAATGAGAGTTAAAATCCTGGCATAAGCAACGGAGTGGGTCGTGCAATTCAAAATTAGTTTTGCAAGCTTTCAGAAATAGGGGACAAAAGTGTCTTGATACCAGGGAGGGAACATTCTGGCTAACTTCACCCAGAAGAAGCGGACTTGAAATTGAGCCTGTCAGTAATTTAACTATAAAAATCGATATACATACATATCTATTAAATTTTTACACAACATAGAATAAGAGATAGTGATATACAATGGTGGTGATATACAATTATCATTGAACTTATGCCTGACATAACTTACATGAATCAGATCTGTGGAAATAATGTCAGACTTTACTGCCATGGGCCAAAAATCGATCGATGGTAGTAATTTCACGACATAACTCCCATGGATCCTATGTCACGGCTCGGTGGAAGTTATGTCCTTGGAAGTTATGTCGAAACCCCATAAATTAAAGCTTCAAGTTTTGTGGAAAACTTGCGAAAATTCAAAAAATTTAAAAAAATTATCATCAATATTTCAACATTTCTAATGAGAGTTTAAGAGAAGGGTATGTAGGTTTATAGCCTATTCAATTCCAGTATATAAAAGTGCAAGTTTCAAGTTGCTTGCTCGTGTCGATTTTCGAGAATTTTTTTTGTTAAAGGTATTTCGCATTTTATTCCATGCAAAGGACGTTCTAAAAGTTTTCTATATTGAAGAAAATGCACAATACCGTCAGCAAACGAAATTATGTATTAAAAATCAACGCAAAATTTTAGCAACTTGAAACAAGAATCAAAAATTGTGTACGCCCAAGTATGAAACATATTTTATTTTGCTATATTATATATATTTTTATAAATGCACAGTGTGCTTTTTGAACACTACATGCGAATTAATCATAGCGCTTTCGACAGAAGCAGCATTTTGATATGAAACAAAATGGTTTTGAAAGCTAATGTAATTCCTTTTCACCGAAAAATATTGCCATTGAGCCATAATTACTCTTTGACCTTAAAAAAATTGGTCAAAAATAGTGTTCTTCGAAAAAACATGCAAAATCCACCGGATTTATTAAAAAAAGAAATTTTATATTTTTATTATACTAATATTATAGATTTTGAGACGAGCAACGCGATTCCACTGTTCAAAATTCGAAAAAAAATTGAACACCTCAATTGTAAAAATTTATTATTTATTATAATTATTTTATTTGTATGCAGCTGTGTATCCTTCACACAATTTTATCACTCGAAGAACAAGCGCGTTTTAGTGCTATTCAAGACCTTTAATTTGTGTCAAGCCCTTTGTCTCTAAGCCCTTTGAGAGCCAAATTATATTGAAGTAGATAGGACTTACCCCTGATTTTTCGCATTTTTTTTGTTTTTGTTGACTAGTTTTTTCCAATAGTAGACATTTATTTAATTAGAAGGTCTAAAAGCTTTATTTAATTTGATGGCAGTTATGAAGGTCTCCTGCCCAGTGTGCGGCGGTTCAAAACTGTCAAAGAATTCAATAGCATATCGTCACTTGTCACACAATACCTCGCATCCGTGAGGTGGCATTGAAAACAATTTATTTTGGTTACCCTGTCTCAATGCTTCTCTACTTTACAAATTTAATAGTGGATAATTATAGTAGCAGCTCATATTTAGTACGTTTAGTTGGGAAACTATTCACAAATTTTGAAGAAAGTACATTTTTTCGCTCCTTTGTGAAATTTTCGGACTATCTTATACGTGGTATTGCATTTGGCGGATACGAGGTATTGCGCGCCAAGCAATTATCTATTTTGAAGTATACATATCGTCACCTGAAATTAAAAAAAAAAAAACGTAACAAACATCATCGCTGAAATGTAAAAAGTCATAACTAATAAAAAATTCAAAATTCACTTTTTGATTTATATGATGGATTTCATAGAATTACATTTTCCACATACTTTTATGACAAAAGATATATTAGCCACGACTTTTTCAATTTCAGTTGCGATGTTATTACATTTTTTGCATTACAGGAGACGATATGTACTCGTAGTTAGTATGATTGCCGTACTGAGTGCCATACCTACATAAGAGCGCTGAACTTGCCCTTGTCAGCTTGATTTTTTTCTCACTGGTATGTGTTGCTGGCCGCTGTAGTCAAAGGGTTATATACAACTTTTTGCAAGGAACGCGATGAATTGCCAAATGAAATGTGAAATGTCATAACTGGGAACTTGGTAAATCACCTGAAATCTTCGTCAGATTATTTTTCGGATGGTCGTAGTAATATTAACTTGGTACAAAATCCATTTACGAAGCATTCATAAATCTTCAGAATACTTCGACATTGAAACACACCTTTGAATCTGTGTCTCTGAAAGAGTTTTGGGTTAGTGTTAAGAGTAAATATCATGAAGTCGCTAAAAATGCCATCTTAACTTTGCTTCCTTCTTTTACAACGTACTCTGTCAACAGGGTTTTCAGCTTACACTTATACAAAAAACAAATTCAGGTCGAAATTAGATGCTACCCCAGAAATGTGCATACAGTTTTCAGACATTATATCGAACTACTATGTTATACAATACCTAATTAATAACAGTGAAACAATTTCATTCTCTACATTAAGTTTTAGAGTATGTTTATTATTTCTAGTAAAAGTTTTTATTCATATAGAAATTGCACTGCCTTTAACTTTTAGTAATTTAATGTGGGGTTTCATAAAATTAATGGGGTTTAGTAAGGGTTCTATCATCTTAAAAGTTTAAGAACCCCTGTCTTTTAGCACCTTCATTAGCCGCAGCTCTAGCAAGAAGCCAGTTGTACGAACCGGTTTCTAGGAAAACGTATATTTTTTAAATCCCGCGCTTAACTCTTACATGAACAGATCGTTTTAATCAAATGTTAGAAGACGATTCAAGAAACTTCAATAAAGTATACTTACTCTAACAGCCGGTTTCACCAGCAATTTAAGTGGAAAATGATTTTTTATTTTCTGTCAATTTTCACATAAAATTCAAAAAGTTAAAATAATTTTTTCACATAAATTGCTTTCGTGAAATAGGCTGTAACTGCCGCAGATTTAATTTTTACAAAATGTTTTAGCATCTGGTTTTATTACGGCTAGCCAAAAGGAGAATCCTTTCTTTTTGGGTTAAAATATAAATTTCTAACACATTATATTCCATACTCACCTAAATTTCCTCATAAGCACTTGGTAAAATTATTAAACGAAATGGAAATCGTTTCATTGTTTATTTCAAAATTATTACAACAATTTAGTTTTATTCATATGCATTTTTATTAATGATTGCTTATTATTTTACTAAGCTTACAATTGCCGTTATAAAATACTACATCAATTCAGTTTTAATATAATAGTAATATAATATGTATGTATTTCTTTTTATTTTATTAATCAATAACAAATTGAATTTACCCATCATTTGGGCATCAAAGTAATTGTAGTTATTTTATTACTCATTGCAATAAAATAAAACAATAAAAACATTGTGGAATCATGTTCGATTAAAAGAAAACAAATATTTAAATTGAGACCATTTAGAGAGATCATTAACGATGGTATTTATTAACTTTCCTCATGTAGAAAGTGAACCTTTTGAAATAATTGTAAAATACTCGAAAACCAAATAAACAAAATTTGTTTAGTTCTTCCATTTTAATGATATCAGATTAGCGATAGTGAAACTTAAATAAAAATAACAAGCGGGTGGTCAACAGATTCACACTGTTGTCATAATGCGAAGCTTTTCGAAATCAAATTAAATACATTTTTTCTTCTGAGCAAATAATATGCATATTATGTATTTAAAATCTGCGCTGTAACTTTATAGAATTCATTTGTTATTCCAACATCTATAATTTTATATTGTTATTTTTTGTTCCATTAGCGGGTTAAAGACATACAGGTCAAAGGCATTTCATCACAGGAATGAAGCAACAAAAATTTAATTTGGCAAACTTAACAATTCTAAAGACACGCATAGGAAGAAATACAGCTAACAATAGATATTTTCTTTGGGTTAAAAATAAAACAGAAAATAATAATAGTAGGGAAGGATCACAGCATAGTCTATTAGGTAATACATACATACTTCTTTTAAACCGGTTTGCGTTATAAGTTTAAAATACACATTTATGTGTTAATAATTTTTAGGTGGTTTAAAATAAATGAATCATGTGAAAACATCTTTAATAGATTTACATGTATGTATATAGTTCGAATTTCAGAATCATATATCGTCGTTTAAAATACAAAACGCATATCAAGATACAGCAAACCGGCACATATGACGTTATCGAAATTTTACAGTGGAGAGTAAAAATTGTGTTTGTTGTTGTTTTAACAGCATGCAAATTCCCTAAAGAGTTTTGGGAAGTGTTGCTGGAGTGACGGTCCTTGGCCAGATATAAATCTGGGTCGTTCCGGTTACCTAGACCCGACTGCCGTGGGTCTTATTTCAAAACGGGTTTCTCTTTTATAAAGCAATCCCATTTCAGGCTAGTTACAAATCGCTATTTTGGTACGAATAGATAAGACCTGCTGCCAGGTGCTTTCTGTGAGCAAAACTCATTTTTGGTGCAAATTTCAGTTACGCGGTTTTGAACTTTAAACGACGATATGTACATAAATATGTATGCAAGTACATATGTATATAAGTGTGTATACAGCTTTACAAAAACCTGACTAACTCAAGACGGTGCCTTGCAAAATCGTGTTTTCTTTTTGTTCTGTTAATGACATTTAGTACGTCTACTGTAAAAGTACAGCTAATGATTTTCAGTGAGCAAACACCTAAGGACTTTCAAGATATTTGGATTCATAAAATCAGTACACATTTAGGCTTTACAAACATTTTTCTTTTTAAATGTAAAATGCTCTGATTAGTGTTAATTTGCTATTTTTGCACATTCATACAATCCCGAATCAAGTGTTATATGATATCTGTATTAAAATGTATGTATATACAAATATATATATATATATATGTCCATATAACATTTACCTACATTCAATTAAGTATCTTCTTATCTTTTGCATAATATTCATTAGTAATTATCTCTTAACTAGTTTATATTGCGGTTATAAGTAAGTATATATGTATGTATAGTAGGTATGTAAATATGTATAAGAGGTTAATTAGTTAGAAAATACATTGATTGTGTGCTCGTATAATTCCCTCATCAATTATATGTATGTACGTGGGTTAATAAACCCTTACACAAATATTTGCTTGTAATAGTAAATTTTGATAGTTATCGATAATGATCATATGCATACGCAGGTGGATATTTTTTGTGTGGTAGTATTGATATGGGTTATATTGTAATTAGGAATTAAAAATCAAAAATAAAGGAATTTTTCCGGCAAAGCAAGTCCTCATACAAGTTTAAAAAATTCATCGATGTTCAAGATAATTATCGCTTAAAACTATAATCATAAAAAAACTAAAAAGCTTTTAAATAAAAACTCTCTGAGAAAATTTAAAGTAATTCTAAAGTTTAGAGTACCGTTTGGAGCCTTCGTATTTGGCTATTTTTTAGGAAACAAGAAAGTAAACTACTTGAAAAGTTAAGTCCGCAGATACTCAAGTCTCTACTGCATTCACAAGTTAAGGCAACAGCCCAACAGGAAGTGTGACGAAGAAGAAAGAGCTTGCTTCTGCCCGCGTTTTAAAAGTCCTTGCAGTCAGAACAAGACCTGGGCATAAATCACGTTACTTTGAAACGATTGTTGTTCAAACGATACTGACAAAACGTATGTTTATGCAGATTTTTTAAGCTTGAGGTGTTTTGTCTTCTGAGGGGATTTTTTTTTTCAAAAAATCCTTTAAGAGACTATTTTTATGCACAAAAACTCCATTTTGGGACGTATTTTCAAATCCGCCCAGCTCACGTAAATCTTAATATTTTTCTAAAATATTTTCAATGAAGTTTTCAAATATACTAAATTTTGTAATTGCTGTGGAAAAACCGCAACTTTTTTTGGTGATGCAGTCTGCAATATATATGTAAGTCCTCGAATAAAAAGTCGGGGAGAATTTTTTGATCAAGACCCAAAAGAAAAACTAAGCATTAGCTGGTTTAGTTTAGTAATTTTATGAGTGATTTTTGTACTCTTTGTAACAAACATAATTTGAATGTAGCTCTTATTACCACCGGCTTGCCTACCCCTGTTATAAAAGTACAAAGGATTGACCGAGGACGCGTTCCGGTTTTGGTTCAATTCAACACGAGAACAAAATGTATTGTCAAGAACGTTCCCACAAAAGAACCAAACGGTAAAAAAGGTATTGAAATTAGTTTGAACGTGAACAAAATGAGAACAAAAGGCTCGGGAACGTTTCCGCAAAGAACAAAATGCGAAGAAAACTCTCGGGAATGTTCTCAAAAAGACTAAAATGTGAAATCAAACTCTCGAGAACGTTCACAAGAAGTACAGAATGAGAACGAAATTTTCGGAAATTTTTCCAATGAGAAAGAAAGTCTCGGGAACGTTCTGCTATAGAACAAAATTTTTGAGAATTTAACGTTAAGAATGAGAGGGGTGTCTGCGTGTGCTTATGAAAAATCGTTTCAGTTGGGACAATGATTGTTAATTTTAAGCCAGAGGAAAGATGGATCATTTTAACTTCCAGATCGTTTGTTAATAGGGTGGACTATCCATGTATGGAACAAATTTTTATTTTCTGAGCTAAAGAAAAAAGTTCGTGTCTTAAGTTGACTTAATTCTCGCGAATAGTTCAGAGAAGATTTGGTCCCGTTTCATTATCTTGCCAAACTGTTCTACGAGAGAAAGTTCCTTAGACGTCTGTTACCGTTTTGTTCTTTACCAAAACATTCCGGAGACTTCTGTTCCCATTTTGTCCTCTTAAAAAAGTTCCCGAACATATTGTTTGCATTTTTTTGCTTCGGGAACGTTCCCGAGCGTTTTGTTCTTATATAATTCCCGTAGAGAACGTTCTCGTCAGTTTTATTCTCACTTTCGTCCCTGTGGAAACACTCCCAAACGCTTTTTTTTCATTTCAGTTTGGGCTTTAAGCAAGTTTTTAAGAAAACTACAAGAGCGACATTTAGTTTCGATAATACCTTTTGTTCTCGGTCCCTGGTACAAAGTAAAATTTCACAGTGCCCAAACCAAACAGGTTTCACATGGTTTCACACCAAAAATGGTTTTTAGTCTTAAAGTTCCCGTTGTTGCAAAAAAACTACTACTCAGTCAACTAAAGCGCACTTTTACAAGGCTTACATGCCTAAAGTCTAATTAACGGTGGATTTGTGAAACATACAAATATTAATACAAGCATATAGTATGTTTTTTTGACTAGTTTAGACAATAAGTGGTCTATAAAAAGTGGACAATTGTAAAGATAATTTATTTGTGGAATGAGTGACATCGATTGTGATTTATTACATACTTGTTTTTGTATATTCTACCTTCTTATAGCTAAACGTTTTGTTTAAGTTATAGCTTATTTATGTATGTATGTTGTTGTGCAAATTAAATGCAACATTTGAGCCGCACTTGTGCTTGGAAAACCGTTGAGTGGTTGCCTGGAAACTATGTATGCATATATTTCCTCTTACTTAATTTTGCTTAATTATTACGGCAATCATTTATTTAATATCTAAGTGTGTATGTTTTAGGCGACAGAAGAGTAAATCAGCGATGGTTGGTAAGTGAATAGAAAAGTCAGAAAGTCGGCAATGGAACACTTGTAAATGGTGTTTATGTATGTCAAACTATTGTAAGAACTAGTATGTTTCGAATGTCATATTTTTCACATTCGCAAATGCGAATGTTAGAAATAGCGTTAAGAAAGCTATAATCAACTTAAGTCACCGTTTTTATTACTTAATTTTTTTTTAAATTATTAGAACATAGAACGAGAGCTTAACCTATGCAGAGTTTAAATTATTTCTAGGTTGCTTATAAGACTTTTAGCAGTACTTGTTGAAGGCCCATCAATTTGCTTGATATGCTATTTAACCGTTTAGCGCCTGAAGCTAAAAGCCGGTTATTGCCCGCATGCTGGTTAGAAAGACTCATGAACGAAAGACACAAGATCCCGCCTTCCCGAAAGAAAGAAAAAAGTTATTTTCTAGCTGTTGAAATCTCGACGCCATCTTTGTTGTAAGAAGTAAACAACGAAGAGAACAAAAAAAACCGCGTAATTGTTGAATGCATGAATAATCATTTTTATTATGCAAATTGTTCTATAAATCATGTCGTTGTGTTAAATTATTCTTTACCGTATGTGTACACACGTTGTCACAAGCGAAAATTAAGAAAATTGCAGCAAAAAGCCACCACCAAATTGTAAATAACGAACAAATGTAAACAAACGGCTAATGTCAAAGTCGCCCAACTTTTTTCCTAAATGCGATTATAACGGGCTACTAAGAAGAAGGCGAAATCTTGCATTTTTGGTTCATGAGAAAGACTTAGAGCCATTTCAACAATATTAGAGTGAACTATCTGCCCATGTACACATTCGCATTCGCAAAACATTCGTATCATTCGATGCGAATGCGAATGTGTAAAATGATGCGAATTATTCACATAACGAATGCGAATCCAAATATTCGCAACTTCCCTGGTAGGAACGCTTAATAATAAACATACATACATACCATACATATATACATACCAGGGATGGAATTTAAATATTTGAAATGAGGCCGCAATCGGATAAAAAATGTGCCGCAATATAGATTAAAGGGCCGAATATTGGAAGGTTGTTTCCCCATTTTAGCTTTCTTGAAAACCTAAACATTTCAGACCATTTATTTGCTTATAAATTCGGGGATGGCAATAGACTACTGTGTCAAAGATATAAAAATGAGAGAAAAATATATATATTTTAATAACATCGTAGAAATCAGTGTTAACCATGCTTCCTTGAACTCGAAAATTGGAAAAGATATGATTGAAATCAGTGTTAACCATGGTTCCTTGAACTCGAAAATTGGAAAAGATATGATTGAGTTTTTGAAGTTTCCATGAAGCAAGAGTTAAGAACTCAACGAAATAGTTTCTTAAAAAACTTATTGAAAAAAAGATAAAGAATGAAAACCCGATTCTGCATAAAAATATTTAAAAAATTCTTCAACGAAATCATAATGAGATTTTTGATGCTGCTTTTAACTTTTTTCAAAGATTGGTTTAAGAAAAACTTGATTAAGTGGGACCAAAACTATTTCGATTTAGATTTATGAGGTATCACTGGTTGGTATTTAACCATTTTTTTTATTTTTTGCAAAATTTAACTCATTCGCGTCCCTTTACCAATAGAAATAAAAGAATAAATGAAAGAGAAAATACCTTTCCAATAATACCTCATAAGTGTATATCGGAATAGTTTTGGTCGAGTTATTCAAGCTTTCCTTACACCAATATTTGAAAAGAGTTAGAAAAGTATTAAAAATCTTATTATTACGATTCCGTTGAAACATTTTTTTTAATGTATTTATACAGATTTTTTAGGCTTGAACTGTTTTCTCATCTGAGGATATTTTTTCAAAAAATTATTTAAGAAACTTTTTATTCATAAAAAACTAAATTTTTGGAAGTATTTTCAAATCGGTTCAGCTCACGTAAATCTTATTATTTTTTCGAAATATTTTGGTGCAAGTCTTAAAATTTAATAGATATTATAACTCCAAAGGAAACACAATACCGATTGTTTTTTGTATGGGGAGCGAGGCAGTCTAATATTGTACATACGTTGGAAAGCAGAAAAAATTTAAATTTTATTAGCATAACCATATTTTTTAATCTAAGTACGCAAAGGGCCGGGTGGCATTAAAAAGAGAGAAAATAGCACGATTGTGCATACTTTTCCATCCCTGGTAAATACATAGGTACATATGTATGTACTATATTATATGCAAAATTTTCCTGTATAAATGCTTTTAAATTGACCAAGTTGCCCTAAGTTTAATTATATCAAATTATGTTTAACAATGCAAAACTTGCAACTCCTCATTTACATACATACGTTCCCTGCCCGAAAATTTCGACTTCTCCATCCACTTGCCTTATTTTGGAGACTCCTTAAAGCAATGGAAATTATATTATTGGCAATGTTTTCTTATTACTCAAACGCATATGTATGTAGTATTTTGTCACATTCATGCATACAATTAATGCTTATCTGCTTCCGTTTCCTGTTTCTCAACTGCATCAGCTTCCTTCTTCCCATCCTCGACAGGTGTATTAACGCTTTCAATACCTTTCTCTCCGTTAATTTCTTCTTTAGTTGCCTTAGCAGCAGCGATGTCACCATCTTTTTGCTTCTTGTCGCTCTTTTTCTCCTTGACGTTTGCGTCCTTCTTACCATCTGTGCCATTTTCTGTAGCTGGTGCTGTCGCTGCTGATGCTGCACGCTTAGCTCGCAACTTGATGCGTTGCGCCGGTCCAGCAGCCGTGTTGGCACAGTTGCAGATGGCATCAAAGATGCGCACCACCAAACCGCGCGCACGATTCACCATTTTTCCATTCTTTAAATCTGGTATAGTAAAACCTTTTTATGTCAAGTATTGTGTGGTTGTGCGTTTTTTTATTTAAATACATATGTTTGTGATGTATTTTTGTAGGCATAATTTGCATTAATTTTAAGCGATGGTTTCAATTTATTGAGGTTTGATGGGGGTGCAGAGCAAAAAGGTGAAAATTGCGAAAAAATACAGCATTAGCATTTGAAATCATACATGCAACAAAGGACAAGCACAAACAACAATTGAAAAAAAAAACGAATACTACAAACAACAGCAAGACTTAATAGCCGCTTCAAGAGCTTATAAAAATCACTCATACGCCACACTATCGTTTGTCATGCGTTTCTAACGAGCTTCAATTGATTTGATGATGCCAGTACTTTGGCTACATTGTGATCAATATTTACCAAAATATAATTAGTAGCTTTCAAATCATTTAAAGTTTGTAGCAATTAGTTTTTGTCGCCTAACGCTGTAACTGTTTACCTGCTATTTTAATTACCCGATAATGCATTTCAGATTGTTGCACTTAAAAAAATAGTATCGCTGAATATCCACTTATAATCGCTTGGTATATCATTTAAAAATTTCTTTAACTTTTTTAAGTAAAATAAAAAAAAAGAATGTAATAGTTTTACTGTGCGTGATAAAAATCAGAATGCTGAGACTATTTGTACATCTAACGAACAATTAGAGATCTGGAATGATCGTTTGACCTATCTACATACATGTACATATGTATATGTACAGTGCAGTCCACCGCCTCCAAAATGGAGGGAAATTTTTATTGAAAACTCAAAAATTAAACCTACCAAATCAAGGGTGCTCTATCGTCTGGTGGTACATCGACCTTGTTCAACCTCTAAATGACCTTCGAACTTCAACTCGTTCTGAACTTCTTAAATTAGTAAAGATACTTTTTATTGGAAAGCGATAATTTTAAATTACCAAGCCGGGGATGGTCTATATTTTGGTCGTATTACCGACTTCCGGCTAAACAGACCGGAAGTCCATTCTAGAAAAAAATGTCCGACAAATGATATGTATTTTTGTTCGCAGAATCCGGATGGACAATAAAATATGCGTGTCTAATTAAAAAAAGGACTTCCGGTCAGTTTAACCTAATTCCGGTCGAAACCGAGACGCGGAAATACACCAAAAGATAGAGCATCCCCGATTTGGTAGGTTATTCAATAAAAAATATTTTGCTTCAATTTTACAGGGGTGGACTGGTAGTCTAGGATCCGGCTTATCTGTACATACATATCGTCGTTTAAAATACAAAAACGCGTATCAACAAAATGCAAAACCGCGTATGTGAATTACGTAAATTATCTTCTAGAGAGTAAAAACACTTATATTTCAAAATGGTTCTCTTTTTAATAAAGCGATTCCATACCTGACCAGTATATTTCAGGACGAGTGGATAAGGATTGAGCCAAGAGCTTGTGTGGGCAAATCCAATTTTTTGCAGCTAATGCCAGTTACGCGGTTTTGCAGAATGACGATACGCGGTTTTGTACTTTAAACGACGATATGAATACATATTTACGCCTTTCATATGCAGTATATGGCCTGGTCAAATTTATTTACCAATGGACTGACCTCAGCATTGCCACTATTAAGCCCATATTAACTGTGCCGACATCGCTAATCTGAACATCGACATCGTTAATCTGAATTAATCCACTTTAACAAGACATCCTATACCTTATGCGATGGTGCGATTTGAAATGCCCTAAGGTAAAGGGCGTACCAACCATGCTCTTGGAGCTTTACCCCATGCCGAGTCCTTCTTGAAGGACAAATAGCCAGCAGCAGTATTTTGTCCTCTCTCTTATTAAATATTACCTTGGCTGTTGCAATGCGAGATGCAACATGAAGAGGTAAAATAATCGGATTGGGCCTACTTGAGCGACTTGAAGGCTAAAAATACTTGGATGACAGTTGCGTTTTAACTGAGAGGCCTTTAGATATTCAAGCTAAACTCCACGCTATAGTGTCTCATGCTAGCAAGGAAAAAGCAAGCATTTGGAATGGTTAAAAGCATCTGATGATCTTAATGATTATTCAAATTTACAAGGCTCCGGCTATTTAACTTGAATTTTAAATCTGTCCTTCTCTATGGATGTCTCCAATCTGTCATCAACCATTGCCGCCGAAAGATTCCACTCATTACCTGACTCGAGGTCATTCCCAACCAATTACTGTGGGCGCTTACACAACAAATTTTTAAGACCAAGTGGTCTTGGATTGCCCACACGCTACGTAAGTCAGCTGATTGCATCGCAAGAAAAACTATCGACTGGAATCCATCTGGCCAAAGACGAGTGGTGAAATTCATTTAGCAAGCAAATTCGAGCTTTCCCTAACCCTAATAACGAAAGGCCCTATCTAATTTGGTACAGAATTCCATGTTGTACAAAAGTCGGGAGGTACACATGAAAAGCGATATTTCATATGTTTATGTGTCTTATACCACACATTCCCAAGTTTCATAATAATTTTATTCCGTGTACTGCGTCCTATGAAGATTATAAAAGTAACTGAACCTCGCAGCGGCGAATCATGAGTTTTTAGGCGGTTATACGATTAGTTTCTCTACAAAAACTAAAAGATTATAAAAAATTGAATCTATTTTAAATATTGAATAACATACGGAAATGCTTTTTGGTTTGAATATAATAAGAAATTTTCTACCGTTATTAGCGTGTATTATAGGTGTTAGTGCGGTGAGTGATATTACATAATGTTGCAAAACTACCTACAAGATTTAAATCTCATCNGTGCGGTGAGTGATATTACATAATGTTGCAAAACTACCTACAAGATTTAAGTTTACAGAAATCAAAATTGATGAAAGTAATTAAATAGTCTTGAAAAAATTGTGCTTTTGGCAAAAATCAAGATTTCAACATATATTAAGTAATAAAAACGTTGTTAAAGTGCTAAAATTAAATTTTCCTCATTCGTTTTGCAAAAGTTTTACAAATGACATCACTAAAAACGGACGGATTAAAATATCACCAGGAATAAAATCACAAAAGTTCCAAAACAAAACCGATTGCCAGATATTTTTTTCGCTACCATAATTTAAAAAAAAATAAAAAATTGGCGAACACTGAAATTCTTGGTGGTTTAATTGCGATTAAAAGCGGTTGAAGACTTAGTATTTATGGTCGTTTAAAAAACATATTAAAGGGTTTAAATATAATGATTTAAATCAGGGACACGGTGTTCCATAACGATTACTAGGTGAGAAATATTTTTTATTTTGCCGATAAGAGTTATAACCCAAACCCAACGTTCACTTTTTAAGTTGCCTGATAACTGTAATATGTTTTCCGTCGCCAATAAGTTTTTTTTTTACGTAACACCGTTTAAACTCCGTCTTGAAAATTTTTTAAATCGGATAAAATCACGCCTTCTAGAAATATTGCCAGCTTTGAGCTTTCGAAAATTATCGGTTTTAAACCGTTTAAACCGTTTAAAACCGTTTCGTTTTTCAAAACCGAAACCATAACCGTTATCTTGACTTGAAAAGGAACGAAACCGAAACCGAGACCCCTATTGCAAGTGTCGACTAGTAGTAGATAAACGACTCTAATTCAGGCGTGGTGTTAATGCTGGTAACCAAATAAACGAAGTCGTCTACTTTTTCAAACTTGTAACTGTCAACAGTGACGNAAACTTGTAACTGTCAACAGTGACGTGGGTGCCAAGACGCGTATGCTCTGACTGTTTGTGTGATGACAGGAGATACTTCGTTTTATCCTCGTTCACCACCAGACCCGTTCGCTTTGCTTCTCTATCCAATCCCGAGAAGGCAGAACAGACGTAGCCCTTGTTTTTACCGATAATATCGATGTCGTCGGCATACGCCAGCAATTGTACGCTCTTATAAAGTATTGTGCCTGAGCGGTTCAGTTCTGCGGCTCTTATTATCTTCTCCAACATAAGATTAAAGAAATCACACGAAAGGGGGTCCCCTTGTCTGAAACCTCGTTTGGTATCAAACGGCTCGGAGAGGTCCTTCCCTATTCTGACGGAGCTGGTGGTATTGCTCAACGTCATTTTACACAGCCGTATTAGTTTCGCGGGGATACCAAATTCAGACATCGCGGCATAGAGGCAACTTCTCTTCGTGCTATCGAAAGCGGCTTTGAAATCGACAAATAGATGGTGTGTGTCGATCCTATTCTCGCGGGTATTTTCCCAAGATTTGGCGTATTGTGAATAACTGATCTACGGTGATTTTTCCAGACCTAAAGCCACACTGATAAGGTCCAATCAGTTCGTTGACGGTGAGCTACAGTCTTCCGCATAATACACTCGATTAGACCTTATTGTTGGCGCGTATGGCGGAGTCGCACACTTAAATTCCAGTCGTCGGTCACGCATTCATTTGACCATATTCTGTATACGAGCTGATGCATGCACCTCATCAGCTCCTCGCCGCCGTACTTGAATAGCTCGGCTGTCAGGCCGTCAGCTCCAGCAGCTTTGTTGTTTTTCAGCCGCGTAATCGCTATTCGTACCTCGTCATAGTCAGGCGGTGGGACAGCTACTCCATCAACATCGACTGGAGACTCGGGTTCGTCTTCTTTATTACTTTCAGTTGTTGTTCTTACAGGAGTTCGCCCCGGTCTTGAAACCTTCCGTAAGTCGCCTAACCCTCTGGTAGAATTTTTGGGCGTTCTTCCTGTCGACCCTGTGTAAGCGGCGCCTTTTTTTTCTGCGGCTTCTTAACATTCCTCATCGTACCAGTTGTTCTTTCAGGCTCGCTGAAATCCAACTACTTCTACGGCGGCGCACACTGAAGCCAAGCGTGCTCAAAATTTAATTTTGAAAAAATAGTTTTTGGACAAACAAAAACGCAGCTTTATTCCCTATTAAATTCTTCATTTAATGCTAAGTTTTCAGCTTTCTATCGTTTTTCGGCTAGGAGATATGCGTGTCCAAGCTTGACAAATTTGAACAAGAAACTGGTTTTTTCAAAACTAAGAAATTCAAATGTGCAATTCGAATTGTTACTGTAAGAAAGTGGTATTATATTTCGTTATTTTGTTTTTTGCATTACCTCAAATGGAGCTTATTTATTCTTTTGGTGTATTTTGTTTGAAATTATGTGTTTTAAAAAAATTATGATTAACAAATAACTAAACTTACCTCTGTTTTTTGCAAGTGTAATTTTCAAAATCACTTTCTTTTAATGCTCAAAGCGCTTTTAAATTTGACAGTACTGCAATAAAGAATGTTCCTTCTTTACTAAAAATCCGGGATCAAAACCAAAAGCACTTTGCGCATTTCTGAATAAAATGGTTTTAAAAATTTCTCTTTGATTTTAATTAAACACAAAAACATATACTTCTGGTTAACTTTGATTCTGTTTCATTTCGAACTTAAACTGTTTTTTAGTTATAGGTTGCTCAATGAACAAAAGGCGGATTTAGTTCTAACGAGGACTTAAAAATCTTTAGTGAGAAGCGGATTTAGTTCGAATAAGGACTTAAAAGACTTTAGATCTATAGTAGGAAAACGGGCCGCGCTGACAATTTAGGAGATTGTTAGTTTTATTAGACCCTCTGATTACTTGCTCGCACTTGTTGCCAGTGGTCACCAACCGGAGATCTTTCTTTGCTGAAGCAATGGAGTTTGTGGAACTTGAAGGGAATTATATTAGTTGAACGGGGCTTGGATGGGATTTAGATTCCGACTATGAAGAATAAGTGTCACAGTTTTCATTACATAGTGCTTATCATAACTATAAGACACCCACATATTGACAAGTTTTGACTATTTTTTATTATTATTTAAAATTAATTTTTTTTTTTTTTATACAAATATAGTTTATTTCTTAACAAAAATCGAATAAATCTAAGCTTCAAACTTCGTAAAAATATCGATGTTTTTAATTAGATATTTAAAAAAGATTTTGAGTGCAAGTCGGAAGTAGCTAGGACATGCCGTTGATTTTTGGCAAATTTGTTTGTGAAGGTGTCGCTCATTTTCTACAAATAAAAAAATCGTCGGACATACTTCGTATGGAAATACGTAAGACCCAGCTACATCAAAGTTGCTCTTTAATGTACTACAATTAAATGGGTTACAAAACTGCATACTGAAAATCCTTTTAATAGTGCTCATCATACCTATAAGCCACCCACATATTGAAAAGTTTTGACTTTTATTTTATTAATCGACTTCAAAAAAAGGAGGAGGTTATTAGTTCGTCGGGATTTTTTGTAATGTATGTTACCGCATAACTTTGGACCACGTTAACCGATTTCCATAATTCTTTCTTATCGGAAAGGTGGTACCTCAACGGTGGTCCATTATGCTTTACAATTAAAACGTAAATTTTTATTACATTTTATCGCTTTTAACTTAGCTTTAATTATTGCGAATTTATTGATAAAGCTATCCTCAAATTGAAAGGACTCGTATTAAAAAATTGGCCACTAATGGGTTAAAATATGGTCATCAATGCGTTAAGTCAAAGTCGTAAATGGGTTAAATTATTTATAATTTGCACAATAATAAAATCAAATTAACTTAACATAAGATATTACAAAAACCTGGGTCACAAACATCATTCAATAATAAAAGCTTTGCTCAAAAAGCAGTTTTCTCGCTCCCTCTTGACAAAATCGGCTCCCTTAGCAAAGCATTGTGTGTGGGTTCGTGTGTGTGTGCAAAGCTTTTGTAAGGGAGCTAAGGGAGTGTCAAAACTCTAATGTCAATAATGAGCAAACCTTTAATTAATTATTGAATCATGGGTCACCAATGGGTTAATGCATGATCAATAATGGGTTAATACGTCAAAAATTTACTCTTAAAAAGTAGTTCAAGCGAGTCTAATGGAAAGAAAATGATTTCAGAATTTTGAGCACCCGCTTATATGGGGCGGCCCCAGTGTGCGGCGGTACTTAATGATCGGGAAATGTGGTTCCACTGCTCGCGTATGTCGGATTGGTGAAGAGTGCTCTCAGAGAGCAGGTGTGTGAGTCGAGTGGCGAATAAATTAAATTGGTCATCTGTTGTGATTGCAGCTTTTCGACGTTAAGCTTTCCTTGCATTGTTTGGCGCACATTTTTTGCTGCACAGAGGCGGGTGCGTATCTTGGCTACAACAAGATAGTGATCCGAGTCGATGTTTGGCCCTCGGAGTGTACGTACGTCTAATACGCCTTACGTTTATCACAGCATGATCGATTTGGTTTCTCGTTTTTCGATCTGGAGACAGCCATGTAGATTGGTGGATGATCTTACGCTTCGGGCCCCGGCGAAGTCGCTCAGCCTCAGTCCGTTATCGGACGTTTCGTCGTGGAGGCTGAATATTCCGAAAGTGGCGCCAAAGATTCTTTCCTTGCCCACCTTGGTNGATCTTACGCTTCGGGCCCCGGCGAAGTCGATCAGCCTCAGTCCGTTATCGGACGTTTCGTCGTGGAGGCTGAATATTCCGAAAGTGGCGCCAAAGATTCCTTCCTTGCCCACCTTGGTATTAAAATCGCTAAGCACGATTTTGACATCGTGTCGGGGGCAGCGCTCATATGTACGTTCCAAGCGCCCATAGAAGAGATCCTTGGACGCCACGTCCTTCTCTTCCGTCGGGGTATGGGCGCAGATGAGGGAGATTTTGAAGAATCTAGCTTTGATGCGGATTGTGGCTAGACGTTCGTCCACCGGGATGAACGCCAGTACTCGGCGACGGAGTCTCTCTCCTACCACGAATCCAACACCGAATTTGTGCTCCTTTACGTGGCAACTGTAGTAGACGTCGCAAGGCTTTACGCTTACTTTTCCTTGCCCCATCCATCGCATTTCTTGGATGGCGGTGATGTCAGCATTTGTCTTCCCGAGGACATCAACCAGCCGGGCAGAGGCACCGTCCCCATTAAGGGTCCGGATATTAAAGGTGCATACCCTTAAATCGTCATCAAAAAAAGGAGACCCCGATCCGAGGCTGTTTGTTCTTTTTCATTGGGCGGGCGCGTACGCGAAGTTTTACGCCTTCTCACTTTAGCTCGCTCCCAAACGGGTGTTTGGTTGCTACCCAGAGGATACGTGGATATAAATATCCGGACGTTGTAAGCTGCGATTTGAACCGTACGCACAAGAATCGCTTCTGGCTACTCCCAGGTGAATGGCAGTCAAAAGTTTTCCACTTCTGCGCACGGAACCATCCTACGTGGACCACGTTAACCGATTTCTATAATTCTTCTTTTTATGAGAAGGTGTTACGTCACAGGTTAACAGATTTTAATACAAAAACGGACGTAAATGTGCCAAACCATTTTTTCCTAATTGTGCAATGAGTTAGTTCTTTGCTATCGGATATTTTTCAATAATTAAAGTTTGCAGTTAGGTCTGGGGTGATAAGTTATTGCTTCTTTAAAATTTGATATACAAATAACCTCATTTTATTTCTACATACATACATTCCAGGTAACAATGCAACAGTTCGAGACTTCGTTGGATATGATGCGCAATGGTTGTGCTCCGAAATTCAAAATTCCAGTCGAACTACTAGACCGTTTAAGAGATGGTGACTTTGTGGAAAACAATTCTGAATTGAAAGTAATGTAGAATAAAAAATCATCTTGAAATTAAGTGTAACGTTTTTGCTAATAATTTTTATTTATTTGTAAATAAAAAAGTGTTACACCAGATGCGTAGCACAACTAGCAGGAACGGTAAGTTGCATTTAACGAAATGTATATTACATACATACATTTTTATCAATGAATTCTTTATTTTATTTTATATTGCGCGTATATCTATTGTGCATAACTACCCTGCAGGAAATTGAATTAGTTTGAAAGTAATTTATAAACTACTTTATTTGCAATGATAACTAATTGAAATTCTCACTATTTTACCTGCAAAAAACTCATTTATTTAACATGGCGATGTCCTAGGAAGCAGTCAATTGCATTTTTCTGCATGTATTTTCAATTACTTTAAAACGAATTTGGCTTAAACAACTTCAAAGTCAGTATGTTTCGTTTGAATGCGCTTTCGTTCTGCACTTCACAGATGATTTTTCATAACTAAGAAAAACCGAAATTAAAAATTTTAAATTAAATGAGATTTGAACATGGACATTCTTGGCTGCGACCAATTGTAGCAAACATCTTTGCACGCTCAGCTACAGCCAGACATGTAAATGCGCTTTCAGATGTTCAGCTTGAATTGTGTGCAAACAGCAGGTCGACTGTCCGACTCTGCATTTAATTTCAACTACTTTAAAATGAATTTGGCTTACACAACTTCAAAGTCAGTATGTTTCTTTGAATACGCTTGCGTTCTGGACTTCACAGATGCTTTTTCATACTTCCAAGACACAAATTGTTTTTTGAGCAAAGAGTATAAAAATTCGAAACATTTACTCATTGCATTTGTTTTAAAGTAGTTGTTGTTGTTGTAGCAGCATACAAATTCCCCAAAGACTTTTTGGGGAGTGTTGCTGGAGTGACAGTCCTTGGCCAGATATAAATCTGGGTCGTTCCGGTTACGTAGACCCGACTGTCGTGGGAACGTGTTTTAAAGTAGTCTTTCAATAAGTTGATTTAAAAAAAATCACTTGTTTCCGTCAGGGTATGTACATATATTCTAGATGTACATATGTTTATGTTTTGTATGCATGTATGTATTTACGTAGAGATACATATCGTTACTTTCATAGAAAGGTCTATCATATATAAGGGTAATCAAAAAAACTTTATAAAACTTTAATGACCTTATTCATAAAAAATTAAGTAGCTTTAAAAGAGGTTTAGAAACTGAGAAATTTATGAAAACGTTATTTTATAAAGCTCTTTAAACCTGCTTTATTTTTTATGAATAAGGCTATATTTTTCGGTTACAAATTCCTTCAAAACATTGTTTTTTATTATTGATTTATTGATGTAGTAGTTGTCTTTAAATTCTAAAAACGGTATGAGTTAGGGGTTTTACATATTATAGTAACGATATATTCCTATGTATCGCTACCCTCATTTATAAACTCCCTATATAAGATATTTAGTTTTCTATTATATGAGATAAAAAAAACATTAAAATATTGAAATTCTTTACGCACGAACTTTTTTTTTTTCAAAGCGCTGTAACTAATTTATCGATTTAGTAATTGTTTATAAATTGTATTCGATTCTTTAGAGATGTCTTCCAAAATATGCATGAATGAAAATTAGTTAAGGGCATTCTACTATATTGAGGTAACGATATAAAGGCTCAAATATCTATTTTTTTCGCTTCCAACATTAAAAATTATGAACTCCTCAAAATTGTCGTATGTGTGCAATCATGATCATCTACTTTCGTCTAACATTCTATTTATAGTTAACTAAGAAGGGTGATTTTAGCGTGCAAAAAGCGTTGGCACAAATTCCAATTATATTACCACCTGAGATGCAGGACACAGCCAGGGAAGCAATGAACGCTTGCAAGGAAGTGCGTAAGTACAAATCAAAAAATAATATTAGTTTCTTTGAAATTACAAAGATAAATATTAATTTTTCTATCAAATATACTCATGCCATCCTATATATTATATTTTGCAGAAAAAAACTACAAGGAATCGTGCGAGCGTGTTTTCTACACAACGAAATGCGTGCGTGACTATGCTCCCGATACTTTCAAGTTTCCATAATTTTGTGCAATTGTTTTTGTATTTGCTATGTAAATATATGCATACATATGTAACGTAAATATATCATTTTAATTTTAAGTTAAACCACACAAAACAACAAAATGAATATTTGGCTAAACTTACTCTGACGCGTTTTTTCCTTTGGCTGCAATATAAGAATATAAAGAAGCAATTTTTTTTTTATCGGCACACAGTAATTTATATTAACCCCCAATTGTAAACCATTTCCTTTTTCAATGTGTGTTTTTCTTGAATCCTTTACCTGTTGCAAAGTTTTGTCATTTTTCGAATCCTGCTGCTTCACAGCCTCAGCCTCGGCCTTTTGCAGCACATCATCAATAAATTCTGAGACTACTTCCATATTCTTCGAGTCCTGTTTGAATTCGTCGATACGTGCATCCAGTGGCTCTGCTTCAGCCTCAATTTTATCAATGCTATCTTCACCAGCATCTGTTGGGGCCTCCGCTGTGGCTACATCACCAGCAAAATGTGCGCGCATTACAATTGTATTTTCAATAAACTTATGATTTATAAATTTAATTGTTGGCTAATTCACTATTTTAAGGTGAAATTTTAATATTTCTTTGTTGAAAAGCTTGTCCTTTGTTCAGATTTAAAAAATTTTGTATCTACTCACTACGGTTTTTCTTGTGCGACTACAAAGCGAACGAGCACATTTGTTAAAATCTGCCATGTATGTGTGTGTATTTGTATGCCTGCGCTAAATTTGTAAGGGTGTGTAAGTCTGATAACACTCAAGTACTGGATGTGTGATTGTAAGGCTGGTTGGTTGACTTGGTGGGAGGGTGGTTGGTTGGAAATAGACAACAAGGTGCAATGCAAATTGTGCCACCACGCCCGACATAGCTCAAGTGGCGAATATTTAGAAACGGTGAAAAATCAATGAACTTACTGTCTGCGCTTTAATATTTCGGAAAGCAACAAAAACATGTTGAACGGGTAAAATTAATAAGCGGTAAACGGTTGATCGGATTCGAAAAACACAAAATTGTGGCTAACGGAAAAATTATACATATTTTCATAATATGCATTAATAATAATAATAATAATAGATTGGCGCCTACACATATGTAAGTGTTTGGCCGAGCTTCTCCTCCAATTTGAGTCGTGCGCCTTGATGTTGTCACACCAAGCGATTGTATTTTTATGAGAAGTAGTTTTTCATGGCAGAAATATACTCGGAGGTTTGCGCGCACTGCTTACCACTACACCACAGCAGCATTAATAAAAAAAATAAAGTAATTTTTAGCTTAAAACACTTTAAAAAATTATTATTTTAAGATATAAGTTGGTGGGAGGGATATGGCATCATTTGCTAGACCGATATTTGGTTTTGATAAAAAGACTGAACGAAATGTAAAAGTTAAACATCTTAGTAACTCTGCATGTTTATTTAAACTTTTTTTCAAGTTGGAATAGCTCTATTGAAAAGCCCTTATCCTATGTGTATGGCTTCAAAACACCATATTACAAAAATTAAATAGTTTACTCAGACTAATAAAAAAAAGTTATTCTTCCCACGATTGACTTAACACTTAATTAAAATACTATATACCGTAACTACTTCTATATTATATAGAAATTTTGTCTTATTCCAAATGTGATAAATCGTCCAACTCCGGTGGAGCACGTATATCTTCCGTCTCAATAATAATTGAGTTTGAATCAACCGACGTCTGAAAATTAAACAGAAATTGTTAATTAATTATTTATTTTGATTGTGATTCATTTTTATTTGGCTAAGCTAACACTTACTCTATCACTCCTATTCAAAAGCGAATTACCCACACTACCTCCACTACTTCCGCTACCATTTAGTTGTGTGGTCAACAATACCGATTGTGGGGTTGCCGGTCGTTGATGTACAATAGGTATTTGTTGTTGCTGTGGGTGTTGCTGTTGCTGTTGTGCTTGTTGAGGTTGTTGAGCTTGTTGTGTAGTAGCCTGCGAAACAATGACAAACTTTTGTGGCGGCTGACTTGGGTGTTGTATTGCGCGCAGCTGTGGTATAGCCGTAACAACGGGACTACTAAGTGTAAATAAATATTAAAACTGCAAAAATATTAAACGCTTAATATTTTAGTTTCCGTGTATCACCTGATTTGCGTCACTTGGGGTCGCCCTACTGTCGAAGCTGTAGCAGCCGCCGATGTAATAGGCGCATTCGAAATGCTACTTGGGGTTGGCGTGGTGGTCGATGGTGGGGCGTTTCGTGCCTTTATCACAGCCTGACACAACGCTGGTCCCATAAAGCCGTAATCATTTCTGAAGCCAATACATGAAAACTATAGAATTTTTATTATGAACTAGTTAACATCATAATGGGCTAACCTATATTCTTCAGTGTAATCTGGCGACCGACGTATCTGCTTGAGGACTGGTGGACAACACTTTTGTAACATGGCACGTATGTGACCCGCTGCTGTTTTATCTGTGTTGCTCTGCATTTGATTACCCAGTAGAAGTGGTTCAATGCGTTCAGATATAAATTTCAACCGAGGTATTATGAACACCTTAACTACTTCGGCGCCCATTTCCGTTAGTCCGGCAATAGCTCCGTACAAGGAAGATAGATGTGTCTTGTCATTTTGCAATGCTTTGCTGAATATTCTGTTTTAAGATATGAAACAAAAGTAGATAACAGCTTTTTCCGAATCAGATGTAGCTTATTACCGTGTTACACGCGTTTGTAGGTTATTAGTAGATGTATTGAAGGTCTTACATATCATCGCCATTAAACGAGATGCGAAATCGCGTAACGCCCAATGATTGTCTAATTCTGGCCGCATACATAGTTGTTTGGAAACAATGCAAGTGGTAACTGATGGTATCAGCTCATGTAACTGAAATGGAGCACATATGCAAGTTTGTACATATTTTCAACTTAACTAGCAAACCTTAAAAATATCTGAAATGACTTACATATTTTTCTAAATATAAAGACGGATTATCCAGCAACGCACGCACCATACGCATTAGATAGATGAGAAGCGCCAAGTTGTTTTGCACAACATTCACTTTTACACCTTCAGCGATGAAGGTGCACATACGTGGCAGCATCTCGTGTAAGCCAGGATCTGAGGCAAGCGATTGAAGTGCTTCTCCACGACGCGGTTCATCTGAACCTACACAGGCTTCGGTGATCTCTTTGTAGTAGAGTTGTTGTTCTACTGACAGCTCATGTGTAGCCAATTGTTTAACATGCACAGTTTCTACATTTCGCAACTTATGTATTTTCCCCGTTGCTGGCTTGCCCGCTGCATCTTTGGTAACTCCCTGCTCCAACTTCACCACTGGATTAACAGATTCCAAAGCTTGGGAGTCTTTGGATAGTGGTGGTGGGTTCTCCGGGATCGTTGGTTGTATCCCATCCACCACTAACCAATGAGAACGTAGCGTTATGTCCAATGGAACTTTTGGTGCAGAGCTTTGAACAATATCATTCAAATCCATCTCTTTTTCTTCAATAAAATGTAATTCACGACCACCACCTGAGGCAAACCGAAATGGTATAAAATCGTTTGCAGTGAAGCCATATTGGGGCTCAATGTTGCGCACCTTAAGCGCTTGATCAATATCGCCTAAAATCAATCGCTCACGTTTTGAATGATGCATAAATTTGGCCGCATCCTGTACAATGCGCTTGATTTTAAAGCTTACATCCTCCGCCAATTCCTTAGCTGCATCATCGGGCAGTGAACCAACGCCAATGCTTTCAGCTATCACTTTCATCGATTCGGCAGAGAGTGTGGTGCCATACAGCATATCACCGGCAACTCGTCCAGCATTTATACTCATAATTTACGGGTAAATATATATAACCCTCTTATTAAATATAGGTCCGTATTTGCAAAAAAATATAAGAACTAGGAATGAAACGGTACGAGTAAATACAAATCCATACTCGATACCTTTCGTTCGATACCAAGAAATTTTGGCATCGATACTTTTGAACCAAGAACCCTAAAAAAACGTCTGACCATATCAAAAAGAAACTATCGATTGTGCACTCGCATACATATGTACACACAACCATTGTGTACAATGCACACACACAATGCACACACAATCTTCCACAATGCACACAACATGCATCAAAGAAAATTTTACTTCATTGCAAGGCGAATTTATATAAGATGGTGTTACTAGCTCAGCTGATTTTGAGTATGTGTTTCGCCGCACGACTTCTGATATCAAATTGAAAAATTTTGTTTGAATTTCTACACACACTCTTACAGATTTTNGCAAGGCGAATTAATATAAGGTGATAGCAGGAGTACAAAAACAAAAATTTACATGTATTTTGTTTTTGCTTTGGCGGCATAAACTGTCAAAATCTGTAAGAGTGTGTGTAGAAATTCAAACAAAATTTTTCAATTTGATATCAGAAGCCGTGCGGCGAAACACATACACAAAATCAGCTGAGCTAGTAACACCACCTTATATAAATTCGCCTTGTCTGTAGAGCTATAAAAGTAACGAAATTTCGGATACCCGTATGTATCCGTTACTAATCCAATCAACACCCGTATCAAGGCGAATTTATACAAGGTGGTGTTGACAGACAAAAACAAAAATTACAACAACAAATTATACGCACATTGACAATCAGTACAAAGCAAAATTACAACAAACACACCTTTTTGACAAAAGGTACAAATTCGCCGTGAAATCAGCGGATCCGATAACACCACCTCATGAACGAAAGACACAAGATCATGTGAGAACAAGAGAGTGAAAAAAGTAGATTTTTTAGCGGGTTCTACGCCATCTTGTTTCACTGGAAAACGAGCGAAAAGTATACAAAGCAAAGAAAACTACGAAAACCAAAATTAGCTAAAATTATTGTCTGCCACTTTAAACGCACAATTTAGGTAAAATGGTGCAACAAAATGCTTTAAAATGTGTTGCCATGTTGAATTAACTCTTCTTTACTTACATAAAAGTGTAAAATAGTGGTGCTTGTGATGTAAACAAACGCTCAGCTGACGAACCCGCTTTCGCAAAATTTTTCTCAAAACCAGTTACAAATACAACGTCTCGTTCTTACGTGATCTTGTATTTTTGGTTCATGACACCACCTTGTATAAATTCGCCTTGACCCGTATCTTTCGTATCGTTACTTTACTCGTTAGTTTTGATACATGCACTTGTACCTAGGGCTGCCAGGTTTTGAAACGGAGAAAGGAGTACATTTATATTTTCGATAGAAAAAAAGCAGTACATGACATAAGAAAGGAGTACAATTTTTTGTTTTTATTGTGCAATTTATTGTTACAAATTACCATTAATTAGGTACAAACAAACAAAGATATCTTAGAAATCTTTTTCAAAGCAACAATAAATGTGAATAAAATAATTTAAAAAAAATATTTTTTATAAACAAGCTTTTATTTAACATGTACAATCAAAGGAATAAAATAAAGTAGTGTAACAAAAGATTTTTTAGTAAGAAAATTTTGTCAAAACTGCACTAAAATGAATAAAATATAAATAAGTTAAGGTCTCGTTAAAGTTACTAAAAGGCATTTAGTGAAAGGAGGTATTCAAACTCTAATGAAAATTACTAACAATTTGCACTAATTTACTTCGTTTTTAAAAAAGTTTGTCGCGCGAATAGCAAACCGGCATTTAAATATATACATACATACATATACATACCTAACCAATTATGCATGTACGCTGAATTCGCCGACAGCTTTTTTAAAAATTAGTACAAATTGTTAGTAATATTCATTATAGTTTGAATAACTCCTTTCGCTATATGGCTTTTAGTAACTTTAACGAGACCTTAACTTATTTTATTTTATTCATTTTAGTGCAGTTTTGACAAAATTTTCTTGCTAAAAAATCTTTTGTTACACTACTTTATTTTATTCCTTTGATTGTACATGTTAAATAAAAGCTTGTTTTTAAAAAATATTTTTTTTACATTATTTTATTCACATTTAATGTTGCTTTGAAAAAGATTTCTAAGATATCTTTGTTTGTTTATTGTATTTGTTTGTATTTTTTTTACATTAATTTATTTTCTAAATTTTAGTTCATTTATAAAAGCGTTGTATATTAAAAAGTGTCATTTTATTTTATGTACCAAATTTTGCAATAGATATTGAAATAATTCAACTTGCAATGAAAGAGAACATAAGACTATGCAAGCAAAATGTTGTTTGCTTACTTTTTGTATAAACATACATATGTACATATAGCAGCAGTTAATTTCATTTAAAGAAATGGCGTGTCGTCAATTTCCGCTGTAGCGTATGTAAATGGTGCATATATTTAGGTGCAATATCTAACTTCTTCCGGCGGGGCGGCATCTGGAGTCTTCTAATTGTATCTCCTTGGCATAATGCCTACAACGCGGTTCATATCTAGACTAGGTTGATATCTAGAATTTGCTTGTAAAAATAAATAACTATATGGGTTGGCTTTCCAATAGGAGTGGTTGTTAAAGAGATGGAGATCGATGGAGAGGGCATGAACCGCCATTGACAAAAATGTTACTCCCGACCACCTATGGTTCCCTAGGGACCCCTTAGAAAAATGACCAAAAGTCACAATTTTGTTTACATGTGATTGGTACAANAATAATTATTAAAATCTATACATATTCAAACATTTCGTTGTTTGCTTCCGTTTTTTTTTACAAATATAAGGTCCTTTGCTTTCACCGCTTTTTGTTTTTGTTTGCAAATGCAAATCAGCTGATCGTTTGACACTTTTCATGTACTTACAAGAAAACAAACTCCGGACTAAATCCTGTAACTTCTGACTGGGAACAGTTGCTCAGTTACTCTCTCAAAAGTGTTCCCACTTACAGGTTTTATGTCAATAGGAACGACTTCCTGTAAGTTCTGACTAAATCCTGTAAACCGGACTGCTATTGGAACAGACTAAATAAATGTAAACATTTTTGTAAAAATCCTACCAGCTACTACAAAAATCTTAAAGTAACGGTAAAACATGAAAAGGTAAAACATACAACGTAAAATAGTTTAGAAAAAAATGCAAGCATTCCATAAAGATTCAACTATGGTACATATACCTAATAGCTACTTTTAGATGAATAATAAAATAAAAAATTAATAATTCTAAAATATTTAATTTAATACATTTGACGAGTTTTGGCGCAATAAGCTTCTCAGATCAAATTCTGCATAACTTCTCGTTCTGGGAGTCAAACAAAGGCATAAGTGCAGAATACGGCCCGCTACGCTAGAACTCAACGAAAAAGTGGGCGTGATCTGCCTTTTTTTCTCATTTTAATGCATATATGTTATACTTCTATATTGGTAGTAAGCTAACATCTCAATTAGTCTGTTCCTTTGAACTTCGGACTAAAACCTGTGGAACTG
>NW_016159710.1:0-17359 GCF_001687245.7 Rhagoletis zephyria
GAACTTCTAAAGTCACTAAACTAAACCAAAACCGGAACTTAAAAAAAAAAATTAAAACGAAAATCAAAATGGCATCAGAAATATTAGAGTATGTACACATACATATAAAAGTTCAAGTGCATAGATATACATATCGGTGATGAAATGTACAAAAGCCTTAACTGATTTTTTTTCGAAATTCGGTTTATTGCATTCCCAAGACGCTTATCGTCACCTGAAATGCAAAAAGTCTTAACTTATAGAAAATTCCAAATTTACTTTTTGATTGCTATGATGGATTTCTTCGAATTATAACTCCCTACATCGTTTTATGAAGAAAAAACAAACAAATAAAATCAGCCACGACATTTCAGTGACGATGTTGTTATGTTGTTTTGCATTTCAGGTGACGTTATACTAAGCTTTCCTAAACAATTTAGAACCGTAACTCAAAAACTAGCGAACTTATGCCACTTTTTAAAAAACCCTAACTCATTGAATAAAAATTTGTGAAATAAAAAAGCCCTAACTACAGTTGTTTTGCTACAAAAAAATTTAACAATGCAAATGAAACTTCAAAGAAAGTTGTTTAAGTTTAGGAGACTTTGCATTTGTATATAATTCAGGGACCAGCTGAAAGTCTTGACTGTATTGAATTATAGTGTGTGTTTATAATTTCCTGTAAAAATATCTAATAAATAAATAAAAACCAATAAATAGTGCAAAAAAAGAGAGCAGGGGCGCGGCAGAAATACAAAAAATTGGATGAATGGTAAGGACTATACTAACGGTGACCATCCGTCCTTTATCGAAAACATTCTCCGGGTTATTTCGCACTCCAGTTAAAGATTTTTATTAAATCTATAAATTACGTATAATTGCTAATACTGATGGGGGAAATTTATATAATTAAAAAAATTAACCAATATTTAGACATTTTCCTTGAAAAAAAAAGTAAGAGTAAAATTCAATGTTCACAAAAGCACAGGGAAAGTTGTGCCCAGGATCGTTTACTATAGTTAAGTATATAGGATTATTTATTACATTGAAGTTCGGTTTTCTCATGACTTCTTTTGTGATATCTTCTATTGAGGACTGACTTTTTAATAAATCCTACAAGTAATTTTCATTTTGGAAGCTTTTATGTACATTCTCCTCTGGAAACTTGGAGTGTTCTTCGTCCATGAGTCCAAGTAATGAGTGGCACATGTTGCCAACGAACGGAAGAACCGACCCCATCTTTATTTTTTGTTTCCCTCCAAAACCTCATCGTTTTCGTTTATTTCTAAGTACGAGCGTTTTTATTGCTTCCCTTCATGCGAGTCCCAAGTTGGTACGTTCTCCGAATATATTTTAGCTGGACAACCGTGTTTACTAAGAAATTTTTTTTTAAATCACCTCTAAATGCTGTAGAGCTTGATTCCGACACTACTTAAATATGAACAGCCTTTGTAGTAAATCATACAAATACACACACATAAGCTTTGTCAATTTTCTTGCCTCCTTTTTTTAATGTATTTTTACTGGACCTAAAGCGTTCAACCGCAGCATTAAGTGAATTCCTAGTGTATCTAACTCTATGGACGTGGATTTGCCCTGCAACACCGATAAGTTTTAAAAGATCAGAATTATTGCCTCGCCATTACTACGCCTTGCGGTCAAATGTGTAAATGCTCCCTATGAATTCCCTTTCCACAGCGGTATTCCGTATTTGTGAACTTAGGGGGATGACAACACCAATGACACACGTCAAAGGTTGCCGGTCTTCGAGTGGAGTGGGAGCTTAAGTGAGCAGTAGTTTAGGCTACGAGGTTTGACCAGAGACTTAATTCTGGTACCTCGGGGAACAAAATACAGATAGAACCAGCCTTAATTGGTTCGATGTGGAGTTGCATTCCAGCCAGGTTCCGAACCCAAAGTACGGCAAAGGCTTTAGATAGGCTTCGGGCGCTACCAAGGTGGTAGGTGGTGTCCGCCCCACACCGCCAATTGGTACCGATAGAATGGTTGCAGTACGTGGCGGTTATCAACGATCTTGATCTGCTGCGCTTTTGAGCGCCATGGGGTTAGGTCTTCATGGCAACACCCACGTTAAACAGCGACACACGTCCATATGCATTGCCTCTACCAATAATTTAACCAGTCCGTCTTCATATGGAAGCACCGCTGGATGCTTTGCTTCTTCTGGGATATCGCCTTTTAGAACAGTTTTTCCATATACTTATTACCAGGAAGTGCACTCAAGTCTCTGCTAAAATAATCGTTTTTCTTTGTTTTCGGAAATTCGAAGCACGACTTTGTTTCTATATTCTAAATGAGTTTTAAGTTCAATTCGTCGAATTAAACGTTTTAATAAGATCTGTTTTAGTTGTATACAAAAAGCAACACATTTTTTTTTTAGGAATTTAAAGGTATTTTTGTGCTTTATTAAATACAGCTACATACAGACATTTACTGTGCAAACAATTTTGTTATTAATTTAGATTTTCGATTTTACAACTAAAAATTCCAGCTTTGACGTGCTACGCTCTTCATCTTGCGAACGCGAAACTGGAACTGTCTCTACCAACGTAATGGAAATTGAAGAGGCTTTGAGTTTATTGGTTTGCTCTAGGCATTGCAGGCAGGTCTTGCAGCTGCCGGTGCTTCCAAATGGAATAATATCATTGCCAATTATCTAATTAGTTTAAACATTTCACATATTTTGACAACTGGCGTGCGAACCACGAGTCGTAGGGGGTGCCTTGATTCCGCTTTAATTCCTAGTTGGTATTTTAAAGGATAAAGCAATAACAACAGTTAAAAACAATTTAATTTGAAAGATATATTTATTCGAAAACACAATTATAAAATTGCGTCTATTCAAAATCTGAAAAATCGTACTTTAAACTTCGATTGATTGGACATTCGAGTACTTACGGTGCAACAATTACACGTTGTAAACAATAATTATCTGCTCATGCTAAAAAATGTACTTACAATTGTTGACAACATTATGCGTAGCACCAGCTATTAACCTCTTTTATGAGCGAATAGCAATTATATAGTTATTCGAGGAAAAATGTCAACAATGTAAATAAATAGCCATTAATGTACTTCGACTGTATGGAAATTTCACCGTCACAAAATTGATAGGCGTAACCGTGATGCCTTAACAATTTGTTATTCGATAAATCTAATTTTCCACTAACTCATCACCTTTGCCTCAGGCTGCGGAAGCAAACGTCAATCAAGCTTTTCAACAGGCAGCAGTGTAAGCATGGTCGTAAGCATCGGAGTCGGCATCAGCTTAAACTAGAGCTGTTGATTCAACTAGTTGGATTATGAAATAACGCGGCTTAGTCTAACGGATTTAAAATAAAAGGAACATCAAATAAAACAAAAAAATTAATTTGTTATAAACTGGCTGCTGCTCCTTTTCTTTCCGTTCTATTACGAAAAAGAGTAATAATTACTTCCGCAACTCGGAAAATTCTATGCAAAATATAGTCAAACATTTCCAATGATTTACATATATTTGCTACAAGTAAAATATCTACATATTAACCTAGACCTAGACCAAGAACAAGATTTCAACATTTTTTTTAACAATAATATATGTATTTCGTAGAAGCTAATTTGCAAATAAGCTTCCAGTTTGGCTGACTAAGTATACCAAGGGGGTCCAATTTGTTAGTAACGCAGCCACAATTTGTACTTAGAAGTTCGCAAAAAAAAAAACAACACATCAGATACAGACTTGCTTTTTATATAACTTTGAAACAAGTATGTGCACACATGTGTTATTAAAGAAAAGATAAACAAAAAGCTGTGACTTAAACGCAAATTTGGCAAAAATCCATTCTCTCGAGTGCATATACATATGCATGTGTTTACATCCCGCAGCCTGCTAAAGACCAACAAAAGACTTAAGTAAGAAACTTGTTTTTTGCGTATCGCATACTTTTGTGAACTTAACAACTCGAGTGGTGTTTTTTTTTTTGTTAAAAAGAAGATACCCACGAGTATACTTAATCATGGCGAATTGCGTTTTTTCGAAAAAAGACAAATACTATATCGATAAAATTTTAGACGAAATGTACAACCACTCTAAATGTTAATATTCATTGTTTTCTTCTTGATTGGTGCAGTGAACGCCTAAGCGGTTTTCGCCATGTCTAAAAAACCACGCCTTTCGTCTCTCTTCTATGCCAATTAGCGCCCATTGGAATACCAATTGAAATCAGGTCCTTTTCCACCTGGTATTTCCAACGTAGAGAAAGATCTCCATTTCCTCGCGTGAGCGTTTCTGTCCCGCGTAGCCGCTGTATTTTTTATTCGCGCCACTATGTTTATACCGTTGTAAATCTCACAAAGCTCCATCGCTCAATTCCATGCTTCATTGTATCTATAGTTTTGTTATATTTATAGTAGATTGTCAAAACCTCGGTACAACGAAAAATGCAAAATTTTGGAAAAAAATTGTTATGAGTATAGTTTCATTTTCTTATAACGAGACTCTAGTCGTAAGCATATTACAAATTCGTTATTTGTAGCTTTGGCTACTTTACTTTGGGACTTTACCCGCCTATATATTCCGAAAGTTTTCAAGCAAAATATTTCTTCGTTATATCTACAAACTTTAGTTTGGAAAATTTCCCAACAACGAGTTGTTTTCAGGGGACTCAGCGAGAGTTTATTTATGTTAGGTTTACGAAGGTTCAATATATCAAGGCTTCATAGTAGTTCACCTTATAACACAAGTTTACAGAAATATAAAAAATTTGGTAAACTTACGACGTTCTCACATTAATTCTAATGTAATATATGTTGAATCCGAATCCCGATTCTCTTTGTATAAAATCGGCCAATCCTAATTTTTTTTACATTAGTAAAGCATATTTAATTTTCTATCATTTATGTCAACAACATTTTTCAAGTTTTGGAACTAGATATTGATTTATAGACAGGTTTGTATAATTCGAAACAAAATTTGCAATAAAAAAATGTATGTATTTCGGTACAAACATCAATATGAAAGCATTTTTTTCTTCGGGTTTCTTTCTTGGACGTCAAAGTAGGATTTTCTATAAATACAGAAAGTCGAAGCACGCTTTAGATTGATTAATAAATGTAGAACTTATGAGCACTTGAGTCCAAATAAATGCAAAAAATTTTTATAAATATGTATAATATATATATCATGAATAACAGCCGGTTTCACCAGCAATTTCAATGGAAAATTATTGTTCATTTATTTTCTGTTAGGCTCCATATAAAATTCAAAAAATTTAAATAAATTTTCACTTAAATTGCTTTCGTGATATTGGCTGTAAGTCAAATTTTTACAAGCAATTTTAAATCATAAATTTATATCAAAACTTTCGTATGCAAGTGGCCAAAATTCAAAAATTATATGTCAAATTAAATCGCTTGGTCTGTAGATTTTAGTTTTTCAAAAAGAGTTTCCACCTGGTCAATAATTACGCTCAAGTTATTTAAGAATAAATCCTCTTAGATGCGCAGATCGATTTTCAAACGTAAGGTGTCAAATTAAAGGGCTTAAGGTGCGGACGTTCAATAAGGTTTTACTTTTTCGAAAAGAGTTGCCACCAGTTAAGAAATTAAGCTCAAATTATTTAAAAAGTGAAATCAATTGTTACAGTATAGACCGATATGGTTTTGAAAAGGCTTTATATCTTAGCTACGGTGGAGTGCAATAAGTCCTCTTAGATGCGCAGATCGATTTTCAAACGTAAGGTGTCAAATTAAAGGGCTTAAGGTGCGGACGTTCAATAAGGTTTTACTTTTTCGAAAAGAGTTGCCACCAGTTAAGAAATTAAGCTCAAATTATTTAAAAAGTGAAATCAATTGTTACAGTATAGACCGATATGGTTTTGAAAAGGCTTTATATCTTAGCTACGGTGGAGTGCAATAAGGCCCGCGGAAATAACGCCCATGGGCTTTATTTCTCAAAAAAATTTTCCATTTCGAAAGGGAAATATCGCCCACCAATAAAAGGAATAAAGCCCGCGGGCTTAATTTCTTTTTCGAAAAGGTAATAACGCCCGCGGGCTTTATTTCTTTTTTTTAGGATATAAATCCCATGGGCGTTATTTTCGCGGGCCTTATTGCACTACACCCTTAGCTACGTGTAGGTGGGTCGCCCCATGTTTAAAAAATTTAAATAAAATTTTAGTTAAACGAAAAGAAGAGGTTTGAGAAGGTAGTAGTTTGAAAATATTTTGAAGAGGGTTGCCACATATTTGAGAAGTTGAATTAAATTATTTTATTCACATATATGAAATATCAAAAATGGATGTCAAATGAGAGAGCTTTAAGAAATATTTTTATTTTTAATAGTTCAGAATATTTTTGACGAGTTTGAGGTATGCTCTATTTTAAAAGGATAAATAAAAATTATTTAATAAATTAATTGAATTACTAAACGATGGCTATCCATGGAAATGAGCTTAAAATTCTTGATTTCTGAACTTGCCACGTGTTTAAATTTCAACTTAATTCAGCAGTTACTTGAAATATTTATAACAATGTCATACGAAAAATATTTAAGGGAATTTTGGTTCGAAACAAATTTTTAATGGGGTTAGCGAGTGTGCGCCTCACTCAATTTAGAGAGGTACGCTGAAAAGATTGTACCTTGTATTTCTCCACGTAGAGGACCATTTGGGTCGCGAAGATACACTTTTCATATCAAGCTCTTAAACACAGGGTTCCTTCTATAGTAGTTCTTCTAGTGCCTGTCATCGTGTAAGTTATTCTTGAAAGGTGGCACTTTGCGATCACAAGAGAGAGGTACAAGAAGGGAGTTTACCTTACTATTGTAACTAAATACATTAAATTAACAAACTTCTACCTTGCGTATTTTCTCAACAAGCAGTTTTGTAATTATTTTTCTATTCTTGTATGCTATGTCTCAAACTCTCAGAATAAAAAATCCCCTATCTGTTTCCAGCAAGTATCAAATATACTTCCGATATAGATTAATTAAGAAACATATTTATAAATTCGATCGAAGTGCAAAATATACAAATTAAACATTAAAGTAAATGCTAATGAGGCACAAAATGCTTAAATAAAAACTATGAAGAATAAGGAAAAAGCTAAACGTTAATAAGCAACAATAAAATTTGTTATAAAGTTAGTTGTATGGTGTAGTGAATGATATAACCCACCATGCAAAACAAGAGGAATAGGCAACAACCGTCAATGGCAATGAATTGGCGACTCACCGATCTCGCCGATGATGAATTTCGTGTATCATCCGAAAGCATCTAATTTATGGCAGAGATAGGATTGAAAAAAGAATGCCCATAGGCAGAGCAATAAAGAATTTCGTTTTTAAGTTGCAATTTTACATATTTGTGGTTTGGAGTCTCCGATTCATCTGCTCTGCTAGTTTCAGTGCTGTTAACATTCAGCAGCGTAGAACAGTCATCCATCCATAATTTAGGTACATTCTGGACATCACTAGGTCGCCATGATTGTTCTTATAGAGTTCACTCCGGTAACCTTCCGTATGTCGCCTAATGTTTTCGTACAATTTATTATTCCTGTTTTGTTTAAGTTTTTCTATTAGTTGCTGTCCAACACACTAGTACTCCACAGAATATTACTGTCTTCACAATCGCAATAAATGCCCAATGCATTAGACCTAATGCAACCATCGAAGATCGGTCTAACCCACTCGCCATCGGGTGTAGGTGATTTGCAAATATATTTGATCAGATTTTGTTAGAGTTTCATCATCAATTTCCTTCAATATTTCTTCGTCTTAACATTAACACTTGAGCGATTTCAAATGCAGATATGTTTATAATTACGTACATATATTTATATGTTTGTATACATTCTTGCATGTATGCCATCATCTGTGCATCCAACGTCAAATGTATTGTTTGCCTTTTATGTGTTTCTCCAACTAATATTTAAATGCATTCTTGTATCTTTTTCGATTGCTCATTCGCACTTTTGATGGCGCCAAACAAGAAAAAATGGACGTTGACGATGTCAAGATATTTTTTGCGTATTCTAATAAAAAATAATGGCAAAAACTGCAAAGACAAAGAAGTAAACGATTTTTGTTTTAAATGTGAATAGCTATGCGGTATGCATAAGTGTATCTTACTATTAGGTATGTACATATGTATGTATGTACTTACCTAGCGTGAATTCAAGCAAGCAAAAAACGAGAGCAGGGTTCTTCCTTGAAATAGGAAAACAAATCACAAAGAAAGATAAGTTAGTATGTACTTATGATTAATATAAAAATCGCAGGTGAAAGAATTAAAAAAGCTAGAGAGTAATTTGTGATAAGCCTAGGAATTTCTAACACTAACGTGTATATGGGGTGTTCCATGCCAAAACGGACGGGGTTCACATTTCATGTGCTTGATTTGTTTCACATTTTTAGGATTGATGCATAAACATAAATAATAAATAAATATGAAATTTGAGCTTGATTAATACGTTTTTAAAAACTCTACAGCACAAAGACAAAAACAAATCGATTTAGTAGTTTTCCAAATATCTCGAGAACGGGGTGACGAAGAAATGAAAAAAAAAATCTTACATACACACATTGACATTATCTATGAAGAGAAATATTTAATTTTTTTTTTTCTTGAAAAATATTTCAAATAAAAATTTTTTGATAAAAAAATAGTTTTTGAAAAAATGTTATCTCAAAAAAATTAAAAAAAATCACAATGTTACCTCTGAGTATTGCACAATATTTAAGTTTAATATTATGGGGTGTGCTCTACAATAATTTGAGTAATGAATTTGGTTTTTTACACCGAAGTTGAGTAAAATGAGTGCATTACACATTTACAAATTTGAAAAATTTTTCAAGAAAAAAAATTTTAAAAATATTTCCTTTCTCAAAGAATTTTGATGTGTGTATGTGTGATTTTTTTTTTTAATTTCTTCCTCGTCCAATTCTCGAGATAATTGGAAAACTATTAAATCGATTTGTTTTTGTTTTTGTGCTGTAAATTTTTTAAAAATGTATTAATCAAGCTCAAATTTCGTATTTATTTATTATTTATGTTTATGCATTAACCCTAAAAATTTGAATCAAATCAAACACATGAAGTCTGAAACCCGTCCGTTTTAGTATGGAACGCCCCATATACAAATATGTACACCAAGTACATATTTATATGTTGTAAGTGCACACTTGTACGTACATATGTACATACATACGAATATAGACATACATATGCATACATATATATACTTACTAATAAGCACTTCCATCCGTCTCATCGCTTAAAGACCAGTTGTACAGAGCGCTGCAGCGCTGGTTTGGTACGCAGCAGACAGAAAATTTTTAATTTCATATTTAGTACTGGCCCCCGCCAATGTCGAAATAATAAAAATTAAGGTTAATATTAAAGAAAAAAAAACTGCATACCTAACCATTCTTTCGGCTATTCTTGCATGGTTATAACTAGTACAACGAATGTCTTGCTGCTAAAAATTGCTCAAGTATGTACATACATACATATATTAAATTATTATAGCCAAAAAAATGGTAACAACGAAGCTGTCGAAAATTTATAACAATTAACTATTAAATGCAATGCTACTACTAGCCGTAATGGTATTTATGTCTTCAACAAGAAAGAAGTATACACACATAGCTGCAACAATGACAACAGACAAGGTAAACACAGTACTCAAAAGATTTTGCGGTCAAGATGCTCGAATTTAATTGACGCTTAAATGTTCTTGGCTGTAGGTAAACAAAAAAGGAATCACGTACTACAAGGGATACGAGTACTATTTAATTTATAACACATTTTAGTTTCAATTGAATGCATTGATAATTTGTGGTCAACATTTTAATTTACTCAAGTCTGTGATACAAAAAACCTTACAGCCTAAAATTTTTTCTACTTGCTAATGGGCAGCAGACGGTGTCGGTAACTTGCCCTTGCCCTTATTATTTTATTGCATTAATTGGATTGAAAAGTTTAGGTAAAATGATGCATAATAATGATCCGAATAGTGATGAAGAAAATTTTAATTTAAATAAATATAAACATGTGAAAGAGGAATATTTTAAATTTAAAAGTCTTATGACTAGGGAGGACAGAAATGTGTAAATGCATATTATGACACAAAATACATATTTTGCCGAAAAAGCATAAAAACGCATAAAAATTATAATTTTTGTTTTTAATAAAAAAATTAATTAATTAAATTAAAAAAATTGCGAATACATACATGCTTGTCGGCAAAACAAGCGGATCTTAGTGAAGCTTTGAAAAGTACTGGAATTTATCAAACTGCACACTTACAGCAATCTGTTATATTCTTGAATAACAATGGTTGAGGATTTTGGTACAAGCAGGCCAGAGAGTCCGTTTTTAGCGAATAACCCTATCCGTAATAATCTTTTTCTTAAAAATATTAGGAATTATATGCTAAGTTTACGGAAAAATAAAAAGTCTATTTCTGGCTAAGTTTTGAACATTTCTTCCTGCCTAATATTGTAAAATTATTTTTGAAGTGAAACTTCTTTAGCGGCGGTTGATTGGTTGAGAGTAAATTGGCAAATTCAAAGGAAATTGCAAACGGAAATGGTGCAACGTAAATAATGCAACGGAAATAATGCAACGGAAATAGTGCAACAGAAATGGTTGGGGCTGAAACAAGTGCTTTTTGTGTGTATGCATATGGTATTAATTTAACAAAAATTTGCTTATAATGGGTTAAAGAATAACACTTAGGAAAAGAAGATAAAGAAAATGATAAAGACAAAGGTAAAAATAAAAACAAAAACAAAGATGTGTAAAGATAAAGGCAAAAATGAAGACCAAGGTAAATTTAAACACTTTACTTATATAAATATATAAGGGCAAAGCTGAAGGGCAATATGTAGATGAAGAAAATGATAAAAAGAAAAGTAAAGACCAAGAGGAGGATAAGGATACCGATAAAAGTAGAGATGAAGATAGGGGAAGAAAGATTAAAATAAAAGTAATTAAAGAGGAAAGGATATAGAGAGAGAGACACGGAGACTCAATCTGGGAACTCTTTTGGGATTTTAGGAATTATATGCTAAGTTTACGGCAAAATAAAAAGTCTATTTCTGGCAAAGTTTTGAACATTTCTTGCTGCCTAATATTGTAAAATTATTTTTGAAGTGAAACGTCTTTAGTGGCGGTTGGTTGGTTGAGAGTAAATTGGCAAATTCAAAGGAAATTGCACACGGAAATGGTGCAACGGAAATAATGCAACGGAAATAGTGCAACAGAAATGGTTGGGGCTGAAACAAGTGCTTTTTGTGTGTATGCATATGGTATTAATTTAACAAAAATTTGCTTATAATGGGTTAAAGAATAACACTTAGGAAAAGAAGATAAAGAAAATGATAAAGACAAAGGTAAAAATAAAAACAAAAACAAAGATGTGTAAAGATAAAGGCAAAAATGAAGACCAAGGTAAATTTAAACACTTTACTTATATAAATATATAAGGGCAAAGCTGAAGGGCAATATGTAGATGAAGAAAATGATAAAAAGAAAAGTAAAGACCAAGAGGAGGATGAGGATACCGATAAAAGTAGAGATGAAGATAGGGGAAGAAAGATTAAAATAAAGGTAATTAAAGAGGAAAGGATATAGAGAGAGAGACACGGAGACTCAATCTGGGAACTCTTTTGGGATTTTAGGGATTTTCGGGATTCTTGGGACTTATCGATAAAATATCGATATTTATCGATTGTTATCGATTTTTATATCGAAATTTATCGATATTTATCGATTTTGTTATAGATATTTATCGATTTTGTTATCGATATATGTCGATTTTTTTATCGATATTTATCGATTTTGTTAATGATACTTATCGATTTTGTTATGATTATTTTTATTGATATTTTATCGACATTTCTATCGATTTCTGATCGATATTTTTAACGATTTTGTTATCGATATTGTTATCGATATTAACCGATATTTATCGATTTTGTTACTAATATTTATCGATTTTGTTATCGATAACTATCGATTTTGTTATCGATATTTATCGATTTGGTTATCGATTATCGATTTTGCGATCGAAATTTTTATTCAATTTTTCATCGATTCTGTTATCGATATATTTATCGGTTTTGTTGGATATTTTATTAGATGTTACTATCGATTTAGTTATCGATAGAGTATAAAGATAGAAATGAAGACAAAGGAAATCAGAATAACATATGTAAATGTAATTATAACGAACAGGGGTAGAGGTAGGGATCCATATAGAAAAAATACAAAAAATATAACCTTAAGCAAAAGCAGATGTAGGTACATATGTACGTACATATGTATGTAAGTATTGTATTGGTTATGAGACAAAATAAATACGTATGTAACCTAAGTTTCACTTCTCCCGTGTGGCCCACTAAAACTGCAGTCTTAACATTAACGATATCTAGATGAGTATAAATGAAAATCTGTGCACAGAAATTAAAACAAGGCAACCCGTTTTTGTTGGCAAGCCTATTATGTAAATGCTTTACCCCATTGAAGCCATCCTTCAATACTAGTACTTTAATTTTACAAACACATAAAACTAAGACACCAAGTAGATCACGATATCAAATATTGGCACTTTGACTTTTAAATTAGAACGATAACTCTCTGGAAAAGTGTATGAGCCATTATTTATTCAGCTTTTTTATTGAAATAAATATAGAGAAACACAAATTCTGCTTAGGATTTATGTATCCTACAATACACACGTATACAAAAGGGGGCAATCCCCTAACAATTAAACTTAATTGCTCTGTTATTATACATCTATTAAATCATATTCAAATTGTACAATACGCGTTCGTATTGATAAACAGATAATAAAAAAACGTATGTAATTTACTTAACAGAAAAAATTTATTATTACAAAATCATATTGTATAAATCCCTAATCAGAGTTATTGTATGCAGTCCAGTTTTCTATAAAAATGAGGATATGCAGTTCTTTTGAAAATTTATGGCTTCCACGCGCCTTGCTACTTACCTAACTTACTTATATATAGACAATTAGACTTATCAGTAATATTAGTACACATAAACATTTATGAGCCACAGTATCACTCTACAAGCCATACATTATACCCATTCGTGCAAACGGAGCAGAAATATCGACCCAGGAGATGCTGAAATTTTTCGAGAGAACTACATACATATATTAAGCGAAATTTCTTAAATTGTAAAATCATGAAATATTGACTCCATTAAAATTAATTGATAATAAATGGCAACCATGTCAAAAATTATTTGTAAAATAATATTGGTTTCATATTCCTATGCTGACTGGACCACAAGTAATTAAAAAATTAAATTTTTTACGACCCGCCTTAATGTATACGTAGTGGAGATTCTAAAAGATACTTAAAAAAAATTGTAATATTATTTAAACAGTGAAAAACTAACATATGCAACACTTGATGAACTGCATGAACAATTTAGATTTGACATCCGTCTCTGCAGAATTGTGTGTGGAGTTGTACACTTTCGATTTTTTCATTAGCATAGTGAAGCTCACACAGTTTTCGTTAAGCAACAGTAAATATTCCTCCTCAAACTGAGGTTAATGTGCCAACGAGTTTTTTACAAAGTCAAGCTCGCACAACAACCATTCATTCATTGTTTTTGTAATTTGGTCTTCCAATTTAGATATTTGTTGTTACTATTTGGCTTATTTAGCACTTGTATTTGTACTCACAATTAGTAATATTTTTTCTTGGGTTTATACAAGACTATTTCCTAGGGTGCAGTTTTTCATTCATCCGCTTAATAGGTAAGTTAACTATTTGCCCGTTTGTCTGCCTTTGTGGTTTATGTTTGTTTGTGTATTTGAGCGTCTTTTTGGCTGTTTTTTGCATGAGCTACTCTAGGTAAAATTAATCTCTAGAATGGAGTGCAAGCCACAAATTTAGAATTATTCGATTATTTAAAACAAGTTAGTAGTAAAATTATATATTTAGAAGAAGCTTTCTAAGTATCAATCAAATCGGCCCATATATACGGAAACATTTTTTGCATAGTTATTCATTTTTATATAAGTAATATACATACATAATTCTATATTCATACATATAGTAAAATTGTAAAAGGCCATTGTCTGTACATAAGAGAAATTAAGGAAACATTAATATGGAGCAGCAACAAAATCCAAATCAACAACTGAACAATCTTTGTTCGTCTGTCTGTATCAATCGAAAGCTAGCTAGGAATCGAATGCAGTTTTCACCGGTGTATTGCTTGAGGTCTAACTTTAAATATAGAAGAAAAACAATAATAGAGTTGCCACCTGTTTGAAAATTGTAGTTTACGTGAATTGATTAGACAAGTAAAATATGGCAATATGGCTGTAAAAAAAAATATATATATTTTAGTAAGGCTTACAGCCGAACAAATTTTTGTGGAAAGGTGCCGCCTGTTTCAAAATTTGAATTGAATTAAATTAATAGCATAAAGTTAATATCGCAATATGGGTATCAAACTAAAGAGGTTTAGGAAAGCTAACTGCTAAAAATATTTCTGTTTAAAAAATTTGATTCATTTAAATTTATAAAATGAATGAAATATTACAATACTGATGTAAAGCAAACAAGATTTAAGAAAAATTATTGTCGAACATACATATTTTTGAAGCGAGTTGTCACAGATTTGAAAACTTTAACTCAGTTTAATTGATAAGTTACGGTACATATTAAATTAAAGTGGGCGATATCCGATTTATAAGATTAAAACTTAAATCTCCAGGAGAAAGCCGTTTTTCTACATTCTTTCTAAATGCCTTCGAAAATACCTTAACTAAGACATACATTTATGAAAAATGCTTCATAATTTTTTTTTGAAGACTCCCTTTATAAAGTTTTTTAAATTCATTTTATTTTTTATGAATGATGCCATAAGAGTTTTGGGAGGGAGTAACAACAAAAAAGTACTTTTAAGGCGAAGTGAAGTGCGCCGGGTATTCGCTAAATATAAATCAAATCGATTCCTGCGCCACCTAACGAATTATTTCACTTTTAATGTTGCACTGTCATCGGGTCATTTGCTAAGTTTGACGTTTCAAGCCTCTAGCTCATTGGAAAGTAAGTAAATAGGCGAGATATTGATAACGAAATTCCAATAAAATAAAATCTTGAAAAAATGCTAAGATTAAGATTATCATTAGGACGAAGATTAAGATTGAGAGAAAGATTAAGATTAAGATTATGATTTTGGGTTAAAATTAAGATTAAGACTACGGTTAAGACTAAGATTAAGATTAAGATTGAGACTAAGACTAAAATTAAAACTTAGTTTAAGATTACAATTAAGATTAAGGATTGTGGTTTTATGAGAAGCAGTTTTTCATGGCTCAAAACACTTGGAGGTTTGCCATTTCCATTAATAGAAAAAAACTTTTTAGCTATAATAAGTGCAAGTTTGAAGTAGTCAAGATTTACCGTTAATTTGTGATTTTTTTTATTTTTTGTTGACGTTTTTTCCATGAGAAATATATTCGACGATATTGTTATATGAAGAAAACGAACAACACCATTAAAAAATTGCCAAAATTCAAAGTAAAGTCCCAACTACTTCGAACTTGCACCTCATTATATTAAAGCTGTTAGTAAATACAAATATTAACTATTTAAGTACATATTTGTTTTCCCTTCCACCTGTTGCAACTTTTTCCATTACTATAGCGAAAAGTATCGATAACAGAATAATATTTACAAACACGTTTTCCACATAAGCCCAATCAGTTTTTGACCGCAAAAACAAAGAAAAAAAAAAACTGTACAAGAACTACGCAAGAAGTGGACAATCAATTGATTGGCGTTCACTTCTAACCGATCGCATACAAAAACATTCAAGTTGTTCGAAAACATGTGCAGTCGTGGAAGTGAAGCCTGGTTCCTCGGCAAAGACAAAAGTGCAAATGTGGGTGCAAACACAATCACCAATACAGACGCTGTAATTTTTGCATGGCAAAAGCAACCACACAAAACCAAACAGTTGCCTTGCTGCTGACGTCGCAACAGAACAGAGCTGCTTCACCTTCGCTGCTTGACTGCTTCGGCGGCGCTTTTGATTAGCTTTTGCATTGAAGGCGAACGCGCAGCAACGGCCGGTGCGCTGATTCTGCTGCCGCTTCCACATCTGCCTGCCTTGGCTGTAGCTCCAGCTTCAGTTGCCGCTTCTAACTTATTTGCCGTTTGACTTTACAGGTTTTGCTTTGATTTTGATTTTTCGCCTTCGGTTTTCGGTGGTGTTCGACTTCTCCCTTTCCTTATTGAGTTTCTTAGCCGACAACTGATTCAGAGTTTTGCGAATTGTTGCTGGTTTTGTTGGTGGGCTGTTTTTTTTTTTTTAGCAGTATCGCAGCAACGGCACTCGATCGGTGTTTGTGTGTAATTTGGCGCTTAGTTCTCTGCGTTTTTGGCTTTTACATACATGGGAAGCGTGTATTTGCGCTTTGTATTACAGTGCGACTTCGTCTTTGCGCTTCAAGCGAAAAAAAACTTTATTTTATCTTGTGATTGTCGAGAAATTTTACAGTCAGTTGAGCATAAACATTCATTCGGTGCGGTTTGGTGAAACAATATTCAGAGAAGTGACTACATGCGGCTACAATACAGAACATTACCTTAGAGAACTTAGAAAAATGAACGGTGGCGTATACGCAACATTTAATATTTAGAATATTCTAAATAGAATGTGGCTCTTAGTGTGGCCCCAACAAATTAAGCGCTAACGAAAAATTAAGCCAATAAGAATTTAGAATATTTCTTATAACAATTTACTCATATATAAGTGTTAAATGCTAAATGAACGTTCTATGTTTAAATTTGTGCTATTTAAAAAAAAAAATTAAATAAAATATAATAAAACCCATTTAAAAGAAATCGTTTGTTTGAGGAATAGCAATTCACGAAAGGAGTTTAAAATGCAATTTTAGCAAAATAGAGTGCGTTTTAGTGAGCGTGTTGAAAACGCAAATAATATAATTTCGATTGCAACAATACGCACTCATTTTATCGAAACTAGTTGCGGATTATTGCCGAATTTGTGTATTTCGTAATCGAATTTCAACGAAATATAAATATAAGCGACAATTTTGAATACGAAATAAATATATTATAAAATAAATCGCACACAGTCAAAATGAATAGTAATATTACTTCACGTTTCGATATGGCCGCAGAGATTGCGACCATAGCATTGGACGAATTCAAATCGCACCATGTGCATCGAAACTACACTGGACTGATACAGCGTTACTATCATTTGGTCGAGCAAGATTTCGGTGGTATGTATTGGTGAAATATATAAATATGCAAAATTGAATTTGATGGCCGCGCAATGAAATTGAGGGTGAA
>NW_016159710.1:17459-43348 GCF_001687245.7 Rhagoletis zephyria
AAAGTTATAATACCCTTGTGCACAAGTGCGCTCGGGTATAAAAATGGAATTTGCAGGTTTGCCATTGCCAGTCGGGGCGACCGTTGTAGAAGAAAACGTTGATATTGGTGAGAGAAGGAATCGAACCCGGATCCGGAAGAAAACATAAGAAATGGAATTTATTTTGTTTTTGGACTCGTATTATCACCTAATAGTTTCTGTCCCTGCTCGTCCGAAATACAAAAGACTTAAGACACGAACTCGGCTGTTTGTTTATTACGAAAAATGTTTTTGGGCATTTTTCCATATTCAAACTTATTTTAATGACACGTATATATGTACCAATTAGGGGAAAAATTGTATTTACTAAGTATTAGCGACTACGTACAAAAGAATTTATGTATTTATACTGTGGTAAATACCTTAGTATTATTAACTTAAGTATTTTGGATGTTGCTAAGTACCGCGTATGTATTTAGTGACTCTGTCTTTACTAAATACTGGATAACAAACCACAATTACTCCGGCAAAATTAAAGCATTTCGGGATTTTCGAGACTAATACGGACTGATTCAAGATTTTCGAGAATATTTCGGGGTTTTCTAGAAGGTTTGTTTAGGATTTTTGAGACGCCAATTTTGGGACTATTTCGGGATTTTCGGTATTGTGGGGACTATTTCAGAATTTTCCAGACAACTTCGATGGGCTTTCGGGGCTATAAGTTGATAAATATATCGATAAATATGTTGATACAAATATCGATAAATGTAACTATAAGAATATCGAAATATAAATCGATAGACATATCGAAAACTATCGTGATATATATATCGATAAATCTATTGGCAAATATAGAAACCAGACCAGAGTATTTAGCGCTTGCTAAAAACTTTACTTTTTATACTTTAGTATTTAGCCGCTACTAAATACTCAAGTTTTTTAAATTTAATTTCTAACAGCTCCTTAATACCTAAGTATTTGTTTTTGTTGAAATCAAAGTTTAGCGCTTACATACGTGTTTGGCCGAACGTCTTGAGTTTGTAACACATATGAAGGGAGCTCTACAGTTTTTACGAGAAGCTCTTTGGTGCACTTGGAGGCTTGCCATTGTCTGCGGAGGAGCGCCCGCTATAAGAAAAGTGTTTTTTTATGGCACTGGCAACACAATTAAACCATGGACCTACCGATCGACAGTAGGCACCTCTAAGCAATCGGTTACGGTGGCAAGAGCGCTAATCAAATAAAAAAAGAATTGTTGTTTTTCAGACTAATTTTTTATTAAAAGTGGCCTAACGCTTTATAAAATTATTGAACATGATTTGTTATTAGGCGAACATAAATAGGAAAAAAAACAAAAAAAAAAAATCCAGGAAAATTAAATAAAAGTACTAAAAATGTTCAAATAAGCCCAAGCGTGAATTTTTCACTTAAGTAAAATAAAGCCGGTTTACCGAGTTTTCTCTTTACGTAATAGTTAGGAACCGGTTTTTTTCTTTCAAACTTGAAACCCGTCTTTGAAAAAATGCGAAAAATTTAACAACCTTATCTGTAAAATAAAACCGGTTTATCTCTTTTTTATTTAGAAATTCGGGAAACGGATTTTTTTTCAAACTCGAAACCCGGCTTTGAAAAAAGGCGATTAATAGAACAACCTAATCTCTACCTTATAACAGAAGTGCATATACTAAGAGCTAATCTTAGCACCCATAAACAGTGCCAAGATGTTGGTACATATATTTATATAAAATAAATTAAAACATTTGTTGCACTTATTAAATTTCTCACATATCCCCAAAGCATTAAACAAAAATATTATTTTCTGTTACTCATGTAGGTTTTGGAAAAACTTACTTAATCTACCAGTTTGTCAAAAAGTCTGTGCGTATTTGTATCTACATATGCACATACGTACTCGTACCTAATACAATTATTTACAATAAACACACTTTGAAAATTAGTTATGTGTAGCTAATTATATGTTCTTGACCCCATAAAGAGCTTTTGTAGGGAAACTCACAAAATTATACGTTAGCGCGGTCAAACTATGAACGAAGTGTAGCAATAATTTGAGCGCAAAGTTTGCCCTTCACTTTACATAGGCGGCGAGACGCTTGCCAATCGCATAAATATGTAAGATAAAATAAAGAGATATGCCATTTCACACTCACATGTTCTGAAAGCAAAATAACAAATGTGTGTACAACTTTTCCAACACTTTGAAAATACTTGCTTACACGTGAAAATACTTCTGCTATTTATTTAAAAGTCATACAATTATTAAAATTTAAAATTGTTTTCTTTCAAATAATCGATTCGTTCAATGCGGATGTGATCTATAAAAATATTCCATTCAAAACAAACCAATTAAATAAGTAATTCATTTAAGACCCTTACGCAGAAAGAATATGTACTTTTATTCTGTTTCTCATATTTAATTGTATAGCCAGCATTTGTTGATGAATATGTGCAAAAAAAAAAGACTTAAACTAGTCGGTTAGTAAGTAGAAAATTTTCACATTGGCATAAAATTATCCATCACTAATAGAATTGTTCTGCAAGACTTAAAGGTTTAACTACTCGATAAAAATAAGTGACAAGCTAATACATGAATGTAGATACATACATACATACATATATGTTGCGTTAGGTACCAGTAGCGTCGCTGAACGGCATTGTATAGTCTGTAAGAAACATTAGGGTGAATCACCAATAAAAGTAGCAGCTTTCCACCGGAACCATAAAACTTAAGATTTACGTGTGTTTGAATAAATTTGTTTGCAGACTTTAAACGTAAGCAGCTCAACCTCTTTTATAATTTGAGATATTTTTTTTAGAAAATTTATTTTAAAAAACTTAATTTATTTATAAAAAACTCGATTTTTGGAGGCATTTTCAAATAGGTTCAGCTCACATAAATCTTAATATTTTTCCGAAATATTACCACAGAAGTCTTAAAATAAAGCCAATTTTATAATTCAAATGGAAAAGGGTACCGATTTTTTATTTTTGTTTTTTGTATGGAAAGTTATCCACCGTACTATATTTATTTCTTTGCGCCGGACAACTGCTATTTAGACGACAAATATGAACAGTTAACAGTTTGTCTGGTAACAAATCAAGTATAGAGCAACAAATACATACATACATAAATTACTCACAAATAGGTTTTAGTGGATAACTAAGTTGCAATTAAGATGCATTACCTAGCACTTAAACTTGCTTGAGCAGGTCAGTGGCGCACATGTGGGTTAAATGGGCGCCGAAAGCTTATAAACTTATTTGAATGAACAATAAACGGGTGACAATGAAACGCCTAACATAAAAATATGTCACATAATTTGTTTACTGAGCGTTTACTATTTTTTTTGTTGTAAAGAAAACTAGCATTTAAGAATAAATAACACTAGAAAAAAAAAATCAGAAAAAAAAAAAAAACTCGCGCACACCGAAAATTCGCTTAAAAACAGCGTGAAAAAGTCATGGCTTCAGGATAATAAAAGCAACAAATTTTAAGAAAATGGGCTAATTTATTTTTTTTTCTGCATATGACTGCATTATTTTTGTGAACGCTTCCGATGGTAAAAATATAATCGTGCACTGCTTAGAAACGAGGAAAAAAACGGCGCATTAATGAAAATCCAGTCTGATAGATTCTACCTCAGGTCAAAGAGTTGAGTAGTCAGTGAAAAAGTTCCGAAAGAGTAAAAATTTGTTTGCCATTTTTTAGAAGGAATAAAAATGAAATCGACTAAGGATACTTTTTACATTAAAAACAAATACAAATAGTATTTTAAATTTTATATCTTCTCAACTCATTGGCATGAGATAATCTGCTTTATCCTGAGTTTCACCTGAAAAAAATTTCACCCGAAAATTTGTCATCCGCCCATAGTAAAACCATGGAAACCAAGTGTGAAAAGCCAGTTCGGGGAAAATGAAACTCATGATAAGGCTGAATATCCGTCAGACGAATTGGAGTTTCATTAATACGCATTTTTTTCCTCGAAATAACTAGATATAAATCCATTTTTTAATTTTTTTTTAATTTTTTGATGCTTCAAAAATTTTCTTTATTTTCAAAAACTGGACGTGCTAGAAAATCATCATCAGGAAATCTATAAAATTTATTTGGTCCCATTTTCGAAATAAAATTCGTCAAAAATTTTGGTGCAAAGTGCAATTACTGTAGCGGTCACTTTTCTACTTTTGCAATTTTTTCAGTGTCAGCCTTGAAACTTTTTTGTTTGTTAAATTTTAAACCTTTTCAACTTTTGTCTAACGTGAATGGCTGACAAACTTAGACTCCTACCATTTTCTGGCAGAAGCTCTTAATTTCGAAAAAAAACAAATATATATAAAGCGAATTGAAAAATAATCTGATGTGGTTTAGGAACGAAAAAGAATCCTGCCTTGTATTTTAACATTTAAGAGTTCAGCGAAAATTTAGTTATAATTTTTGCATTGCTTTGCCAACCGCCACGACTGGCTTTTAAATAACATTAAAAATGCCGGTTAATGGCGTTTCGCTATGCGACTGTTTGATCGGTGAGGTTATAGGAAAAATTAATTGCATTCTAAATTTTTAGTCATAGTTTACTAATACGTACCATAAATTCTAAACTTACGATCTCAAACAAATTCTCTTCTAAAAATGTCCTTTTTTCAAATTTTGATTTAAAAACTAAACTAAAATTTGGCTTTAGATTAACTTTCTTGTTCGTAAACAATTTTTTTTACCACGAGCTATGATATAACAATAGTGTATAAACTTTTCATTGAGGCATCGTTGAACTTGAAAATTGTGGTTAATAGCCAAAGATAAAAACACGTATATATGTATAATTCTGTGCGTAAACCATGCACTTGAAAAAGTTTACATAGCCTTACAAACCTTTGCACCATGTGCTTATATATGTATGTATGTACTTGTATAATAAAAATGTATGTAAAGCAATTAAAATTGATAACCTTGACAATGCCAACTGTTTGCAGCCGCTTGCTTCTTCTAACTGTGACAATTATTAGAGTAATTAAATGGCATTTACGTGGTTGAAGAATAAGTCAAATAAATAATTGTCAATTTCCTCCTTTACATTTTCTTATAACTAAGTACTTGTATTTTTTTTTTTTATAATGGAGCATGTTTGAAATATGTGTATATGTATGTACCTATGTATGTACGTACTTGTTTTTAGTGTATTGTTGTATTGTACTATGTACTCGCTGTTAGGTCGCTTGCTCTATGAGAGTAGTCTTTTGAATTTTTGTGCGCATCTGAGCATGCAACCGCCTTGTATTTACACTTGCAACTTTTACTGCTATTTAAATGCTAGTTTAAGATAAAATGTATTCGTTTTTAATTAGTAAAGCACGTTCGTCGAATACGTCAGAAATAAACAAAAGACTTAAGACGCGAACCTTGCTCTATATAAAAAGTGAATGAATTTAACTATGAACCTATAAGTACATTTGCATACATCCATATGCAAGTGCAAACAAAATAATAGGGCGTTAATGGAGAAAATACTTTATAATAACTATGATCAGCCGCTAATTTCGAACTAAATTACTTACTGTGAATTGTGGTAAATGTACATAAATAATCCCCAATAAATTGTTGTTCACCCTCTGTGTAACTTGCTGCTGGCTCTTAACGCTGTAGCCAATAATTGAGCATCTTGAGCCTTAGCTCAATAGCTCTGTAAGTACTACGAGCTGCATATTTAGCATCACGTCTCAATCAACCGTCTCTAAAATATAAAAAATATATATCTTTTACTATATGCCACCGCATAACTTTGGACAGCGTGAACCGATTTCATTTTTTTATTTTTTTTTTTTTTTATCGGAAAGAAGGTACCTTAAGGGTCGTGCTGTAATTTTTTTTAGATCCGCTCATTGGATCATGAAAAAATGAACGGTACTCCTAAATTTGTATATGAGAATTGAAGTCGGTTGTGCTTTCTGCCTCAAAATTACTTGTTTAATAAAAAGGTCTATAAACACAATAGGCGCTCAGCTTTCGAAAGCAATAAAAAATGTTACAAATGAATTTTAATATAAATAAATTAAAAAATTCCATGAAATTTTTACACTTTACTCTACTACTATTGAAACTAAAATGCCTCTATCTAGGATAAATTTTTCCTAGCGGGTACATGGCTGGCCGAGCACCGCATTCTTATAAGAATATTGTTAACTGGCCATTAACTCTATGAACACACGTACTGCTTAGTTGTTTACTTTATTCAGATTCTTATATTTAATTAGATTGTTTACAATGAGAATAAATAAACGATTAATCGCGGCAAATGTTAAGCGCGTGCAAGCGTTTGCGCTAGAAAAATTATAAAACTTAAACACATATTTATTAGCTAACATAAAGTTAAAAAAACAGTTGCGCAAGTAGCTATTCAGATTTATATCAATGCTACTTTACCGAGGTGTGAAAATTTATAAAAAATTTTTTATACATACATATTACCTACATACATATCTCTTATTTACTTCAATAGTGTCACAAATCAAAAAAAAAAGAAGCAAAACTCGTGAAAAACATCTATGAAGTTTTGAATTTACATAAGTATACTCCCGTAGTAAAAATGAATACATATTTTGTTCTACTGAGATACTGGTGATCGATACAGCTATGAAATTTTTACAAAACATAGAAGAAGAGGTAGGGCTAATTTCTGCATGCTGAACTGAAAATCATAACCTTCAGTACTTAACTGGTATTTACAATGGCTCTTTAGCAAAAAATCGGGTTTTCATAAAATAATTGGAAATTGGACGGGGCATCGCCCGTATTTTTTCTTAAATTTGGTTTCACTAAATGGGGCATCAATTTAATTTTAATCGACTTCACAAAACGGAGAGGGTTATCAGTTTGTCGGAATATTTTTTATTTTTTTTATGTATTTTACCGCATAACTTTGGACCACGTTAACCGATTTCGATAATTAATTTTTTCATTGGAAAGGCGGTACATCAAGGTTATTGGATCGTGAAGAAATTGACGATAATCTTAAACTTTTATATGACATAATGTACATACTTTCAAAACAACTCACACATTTGACAACAGTCATTGATATTTTTGCAATAACCGATGGTTATAGTTGAAAACTGTATAGTCGTTGAAAACTCTCATCCATATTTGATTTGTAAAAACGGCTATAAGAAACCTGTAGTGCTATCATAACTTTACGACACGCACATCTTGATAAAATTCGACCATTTATCTTAATTTATTTAAAGTTTAATTATTTGCTTATAAAAATGTATATATAATATATATTAAATAAAAAAACTAACAAACTTACGAAACAATTTCGACCTCTTTAATTCGATTTTTTACAAAAATTTTGAGTATGCAGTTTTATTACCCATTTAATTTTGTTATAATTAAGTGCAAATTTAAAGTAGCTTACCGTTTATTTTTGGGATTTTTTTTATTGAAAGTGTTGCTCTCATTTTCGCTATATAAAAAAATCGTAGATCATTTTCTATATGGAAGAAAACGCCTGACATAGCCTCACAAAAAAAATTAGAGTCCCAAACGAACTTTAAGTCCCAAATCAAATTAAAGTGCTCAGAATTTTTATGAAAGTTTGTAGATTTTTTTTTTTTTAAATATTGCACAAAGACTGAAACATCGATTTATATGGTTTTTGTTAAAGAATATACTTAGCCTTATCATGAGTTTCATTTACCCCGAACCGGTTCACTTTTCACTCTTGGTTTCCATGGTTTTACTATGAGCGGATGGTAAATTTTCTGATGATTTTTTTTCAGGTGAAACTCATGAAAAGGCAAAACTATGTTTGTAAAAATGTTAAGATAAATAGTCAAATATTGACAACACTAATAATAATCACTATATTTCTATTTTTTATTCGACTCCATCTACAACTTGCACTATGTAATGTTTCAGGTATATTCGGTTTTTTTTGTAGCAGAGTGTTATTATTACTTTAAAATATAAAGGATAAGGTCTACTCTTGCACAGCGCTTACTTGAAGCACGAGCTACCGGGTTGGCAACCAATCGATTCACTATTTACCCACTAGATGGGCCAGCAAAAATATCACTTATTCATAAGCAACGCAATATTTTTCTGATATTACTTAAAACATGTTTGCATATATTTAACTAGAATTCCATTATGCAATTTGTAGGGTATAGCAAAGTGCGCTGAGTAAGTTATTTTAATATAACAGCTAGTAATTTTATTATGTCACATCCACATACCTAAATAATTGCTAATTACATAAAAATATAATTAGAATTTGTACGACTGCTTGGTATACATTATTCGAATACTTGGTAGCTTTAGAAAGCAATCATTACTTTATTTTACATGTGACTGTGCCAAATAAAACTAGTGTAATTTTTTTTTTGATTCCATATAAAAATTTCGGGGGTACAATAGATCTCCTGGTCGCACAGTCTAATGCGCATAGACCTACATGCAATCGCAATGTATTATGTATATATTAGCTGTATTTATTTATTTGAATGTCTAGATGAGAATGAAACCCCTTTAAAGCTCTTATTTTAAATATTCTGCTTTTAATTGCTACAGCCTTTCACTGGGTTAATTTTAAAGTCATGAGGACATGTGTATGTATGTGTAGTTATGTAAATAGGTGCTGATGTATACACTGTGACCGGGAGATCCATTAAACACATTATAGTTACAATTATTATAATGTATACAAGTGTACTGTTAATGTTTTTTTTTTGTATTAATGTATTTACTAGCTTCGCCACGTATGTTTCATTTTGCAAAAAAGAGTTTAGTATATTTTGCAGATATTTACAACAATAAGTAAATAAAAATTATACTGCAGGTTTTAAAAGATATGTAGTTATTTGTAAATTTTTATTGTGGCGCATTAATATTTATTTCAGTAGTGTTATTGAGGAAATGGGAAAAACAACAATATCTAAGCGCTAGAAGTTATAGCAGCTCCTCATCAGACTTATTTTTTCTAGTCTGCAGCAGGGATCGGAAAATGTGAATATTCTTGCATTGCCAACACAGAATCTTCGGTTTTTATTTTTAGTCTCATTCTGACCATTTAAAAACAATCTTAGTGGGAAAGATTTGCCGATGGATGTCGGTATATAAGGGTGTTCCAAAAATGCATGTGAAAAAGTAAAGTTGGAATTTTAATGCCTTCACCCCCTAGAATTGCTCTATTTCGAAAAAATACACCTCTATTTTTTTGTTTTGAAATAAAAAGATATTTAGAGGTTGCTCAAAGCGCTCAAAGTTTTCCTTATATTTTATATGGGAAAAAACCACTTTTCGTAGAAATGGTAAGGAATTCTTGAAGATCAATATTTTTCGATCGGAGAACTCTGTTTCTTTTATTTTTTGGGACACCTAATGCACATAGAAGCCCATGTAGGTTTGTGAACGAACTGAAATAAGAAAATCATAGTATTAAGGCAGAACTGATTTGTCGATTTTGTCTCTCATTAAACTCATAGTAAAATTGTAGCATAGAAAGGATAATATTTGGTGCATACATACAAACATACTTACTTATCGAGGGCTGAGTAAAACACCGACCTATATCGGAATTCTGCTCTTTGCTTTAAAAAGGTTTACAAATGATGTTTATGACTACTGGAAGCGAGCTTTTTTTAAAGAAACTAAGTTTTCTTTGCTCATCCCGGAAAAGCTTAGAGTCAAAACATAGTGGAGCGGCGAGCAAAGCGAAGAGGTAGCTTTGCTCATCACTGGCGCTTTCCCATTGAAACATATGCGTTTGAAATCGACGCTTTCCTCGATGCTCTTTGCTCGCTGCTCCACTATGTTCTTACCCTTATTTAGATACGATATTTGTTCAACAAAGAAAAAATCTATGAAACTTGAACATCCTTTCGATTTGTCTTCTTCATACAGGAATTTCCATCTGAATCTTTAACGAAAAAGGGCAACTTTAACAGCAAAAGCGTTAGACTAAAGGTGTTTGCGTGTTGGTCACAAAATGTAAAACTCCATTTCTTAGCACATGATAAGTTTTTGGATTAAATTATAACAAAAGTTTGCCCCAGCTTTCGCTGAGAGGTAAATAAATGCTCAGTGTACATTTTTAGCGCATAGTTTTCAAAAATAATGACAAATTTTGAATTGTGTCACTTTTGAAAATGGTGTGTGATATGTTGGTTGAAATTAGTTTTGTTTATTAATAATAATACTAATAGATTGGCGCTTACACATTTGTTAGTGTGTGGCCGCGCTTCTCCTCCGATTTGCGGCATGCGCCTTGACGTTGTCACACAAAGAAGAGAGACCTACAGTTTTGCGCCGAATCCGAACGGCGATTATATTTTAATGAGGAGCTCTTTTTCATGGCAGAAATACACTCCGAGATTTGCCATTGCCTGCCGAGGGGGCGACCGCTGTTAAGAAAAAAACCTCTTTTATAATTTTTTTTTTGTGATGTTGCTTTGACCAGGGCTTGAACCCATGCGCTGCTGAGTAGAAGGCGCGCTTCTACACTACAGTTTTGTTTACCTATTTAAATATGTATGTACATTAGACTGGTTAAAAAAGTCGACTACTTTTTCAAACGAATTACGGAACTGCTTATCCCTTAATAAATATTAAGGTTTAGATCATGCAAATTTTCTTGGAAATTTTAAATTTCCTTTGAAAAATATCAACAAAAATGTTTTTTTTCTGCATTCTGTTAAAAGATACATATAAATCGTTTTTTTTTTGTCTTTTCTTGTGATTCCATTAAAAAAATGATACCAGATTATTATTTTTCGCAAACGAAAATTTTAATATACAGGCAAATTGGAGGGATTTATTGAAAGAGGGAGTGGCGGAATGATAAAGTCTATAACGGAGTGAAAAATTCCGATTGGGCAGCGATAGCAGTGATTCAAAGTTTTGCAAAATACTTGAAGAAAATGAATAATAATAAGTTTTTTCCTCCTCTGTAAAATTTGTAAATATGAAATTAGCAGCTTTTCACTCTAAGCTAGCGAATTAAAAAATTTACTAAAAATTGCAGACAAGTATACTTTTCCTAATTATAAAATTCTACCCAGAGCAATGACCTACAATAATAGCCCCAAAAAAAGTTCATGGCGTATTCCTATAAATAGTAAATGTGAATGAAGAAAATGAATAATAATAAGTTTTTTCCTCCTCTATAAAATTTGTAAATATGAAATTAGCAGCTTTTCACTCTAAGTTAGCGAATTCAAAAATTTGCCAAAAATTGCAGACAAGTAGACTTTTCCTAATTATAAACTCTACCCAGAGCAATGACCTACAATAATAGCCCCAAAAAAAGTTCATGGCTTATTCCTATAAATGGTAAATGTTTACTATTTCTTTATAAAACATATTTTATAAGAACAACAGCTTTTAGTGTCACTGAACTTTGGCATTGCAATCAACGAAAGAAGGTATACAACAGCCTTATAGAAATTATACCAATTTGCCATTTGTCGCTGCAAATGGACATCTAACCAAACTAGATCAACAAAATAGACTTGATGCACCGGTTTATAAGCCAAATTTTGCTGGCAAAATATTTAACAAACAGCTCATAGCTCGAATGTTATATTAATATAACTTCATTTTTAACCTCTTCCTGCTTTAAAATAAAATTACCAAATACATACATGTGTGGCTTCAGAACACTCTGAGTAGTATTTCCAAATGAATGAATGAAATTTAAGTTCAATGCGAATGTTCACAAAACTAGATACCTTTTTAGCGTGAATGAGGTTTTAAAATTTTTATATTTTCGAAAATTTACTGCTAATTTTATGTATGTATATTAAATAAAAATTTAATTTTCAGATCCCCGCGCCACACGCTTTCCTCCTCATGGAGCATCCCCTTTACACATTCGGTTTAGTTGCCATCTACCTGTCTTGGGTCCTCGTAATAGGCCCCATGTTCATGCGCGACAGAAAACCATTTCAACTGCGACGCACATTGGTCATCTACAATGCCTTTCAGGTGGCGTTAAGCGCATACATGTTCTACGAGGTAAGATTGCTTCCATAAAAAATAGAAGTTAGTAGAACTAATCCTAAGCAGACTTGGTGCTTTACTACTAAACATGAATCATTTTACTTGTTTTTTTTTTCTGAATATTTCAGCACCTGATGGCACGGTTGGCTGACCAATTACAATTTGAAGTGTGAACCCGTAGACTACTCAGATAGTCCAATGTCGAAGCGGGTGAGTTGCATAGCTACCTTCATGCCTACACGTGCCTTAAAAAGAAAAAAGAGAAAAAGAAACTAAATAAACAAAATTTTGAGAGCAAATGACATTTTTCAGGCAGCTCCAAGTTGATATGCTAATCAACTAGACCGACCACGTCGCTTATGTACAAGTGTATGTAAATAAAACGCGAGAATAGTTAAAATATATATGCATGAGCTAAAAGTTTTTCGGGTAAAATATTTTATGGCGTTTTCTTTACTAAAAAAAAATGTTGCCTTTCCATTGCACTTTCCTTAGTAGTTGTGCGAAGGAGGCAATGCGATGGTAACACTTTTCGGTAGAAAAGAAAACGACCTAATGTCATAGAGAAATTCACCATAAAATACCACCATACTTATTTATTATTAAAAAGCAGTCACCAAGATGCTTTCAACTCACTACTTACTCTGCAGAAAAAAATTATCAATTTGTCAATTAATTAAAATAGCCAACTTATAGTTAGCTTTTTTGCGGGATTTCGATAAATAACTAACTTCTAATTAGCTATGACAAAATTAACTTTATATGAATTGTAAAGTCTTTATCTTGAGTTTGTTTTCTTTACTAGTTTCTATTTAAATGTTCTCCTACAGAAATAATTTCAACACACTTTTTTCTGCACTTCGCAGATTCTTTTTCAAATTCATGACAAATAAGATAATGATCGAAATTTTACATTATTAAAATAAATAAGCAAATATGTAATATTAAATAAAATATATAGAAAAAATAAAAAATAGAAACAATTTTTTTTGTTGATCGTTTATGTTCAAAAGTAGCTACAAGTTAGTTGACATCTAATGCAGAAGAAACCAGGGATCACTATTTTGCGGTCATCGCCCTCTTCAAAAGTAGTTAGTTACGGCCAAAGGGAATAGTTGAGAAATAGTTCCCACTAGTCGACAGCTAGTTAGTTAATAGTTAGCTACAAACTTGTTCCATTTCCCGCAGGGCACTTTCTACCGTAAGCTGAATACCTTAAAATGCAGCCTCTGCGGTGTCTTTCATCTTCACTTTACTGCATACACAGAAACCGATTAGCTCATTTTTGTTTTCGTCGCTTACTTTCAAGGCCATTGAATGTATAAATATGTGATAAAAAGATAAAATTCATATGTACATATATACATATGCATCCATGGTGAAATAAAAAGAAATCAGCTCTCACTTAGCAACTCGCTTCCAGCGCTTAAAGTAAATTAACTCGATTAATATAGCGTCTTAAATGTTTTATATTCAGGTTTCTGTCTTTGTTTTCGTGGTTTGTTATTGTGTGGTCATCTCCGATTTTTTAATAAACAAAAGATATTTTTTGGTGGAGTCAGATTCAATCACATTCGTTTATTAACTTAGTATAAGACATGTGATTTGTACAAGATATACATACATATGTTACACAAGGTGGATTTTTGCTTTTAAAGTGCAAACGACAAATTTGTTCTTTTCATAATCCAGAAAATTATATAGTGTGGGTCTGCCCATTTGCCTGGTTATCAGATTAAAAATTATTGTTCTGTAGTATTTTTATTTTAACTTTATTTTTTTATTATTTCGCTAAAACAAAAGAGAAATAAATTCTTATGAAATATTCGGTTCAATTAAACAAACAAATTAAAGATGATAAATTAAATAAAAGCGAGATAAATAAAACGAATACTTAAAATTAAAAAAAAATATATTATTATTGGCGTTTATTGCTGTAAAGTGAATAAAAATATAACCACTCAAGTAGAGTTGGATTTTTTAGTTAACTTTAAAGATCAGTTCACTTCTAGTTCGTTCAGCTCATTGAACTAGCTCTTCTGAGTTTTAGTTAGCTCATCTTATTCAACTATAGTTCACTGAACTAAACTACTTCGGTAGTATTTAGAAGCTGGGTTACAAAACAACAAAAATGTAAGCTTTATTTTATAACACATACTTATAAAAGTTTTAAGTAATTTATGTATAAAGTAAAAAAAAGTAAGTGCGCCTGGACCAAGTTGGTTAAATGAAGCTTACGTTACATATCTATTTTGTCTCATAACCAATACACATACATAATTATATTCATACACCTGTTTTTGCTTAAGGTTATACCTGTTCCTCTCTCTGATCGTTCTAATTACATTTATATTAGTCTGTTTCCCTTTATCTTCATTTTAATCTTTATACTCTATCCACAAAAAAATCTATAGTAAAATCCATCGAACTATCGATAACAAAATCGACGAAAATTCATAAAAATGGCGATAGCAAAATCCATTATAATGTTGGTAGCAAAATCGATTAGAAAATCGATAAAAGTATCGATACAAAATCTATAAAAATATCGATAACGAAATCGGTAATAAAAGCGATAACAAAAATCGATTAGAAAATCGATAAAAATATCGATTAATAAATCGATAAAAATATCGATAAATAATGTAACAATATCGATAACAAAATCGATAAAAATTCGATAAAAATATCGATAAAAATTTCGATAAAAATGTCGATAACAAAACCAATAACAATATCGATAAAAAACCGATAAAGATATCGCTAAAATGTCGATTACAAAATCGTTAAGAACGTTGATAGCAAAATTGATAAAAATAGTGATTATTATATCGATAAACTCCGCAAAAATTCGAAACAATATCGATAGAAATTTAGATAACAAAATCGATAACAAAACCGATAGAGAATTCCGAAAATATTCAAAATCCCAAAATAGTTCCTAGATTGAGTCTCTGGTTATCTATCTATATATATCCTTTTCTCTATAACTACCTTTATTTTAATCTTGCGTCCTGGATCTTCATTTTTACATATATCGATATCCTCATCCTCATCTTTTTTTTTATATTTATCTTTGTTTTTACCTTTATGTTTATCATTTTTTTCATCTACATATTCCTCTTCACATTTGCTTTAATATATGTAAGTAAAGTGTTTAAATTTACCTTGGCCTTTATTCTTTTCTTTATCTATGTACATAGTCGCCGATACTTTCATTCTTGTATTGGTCTTTTTCTTAGTGTTATTCTTTAACCTTTTATTGGCAAATTTTTGTTAAATTAATACCATATGCATACACTCAAGAAGCACTTGTTTTAGACCCAACCAATTAATTTGCTTCATTTCCGTTGCACCATTTCCGTGTGGAATTTCCGCTGAATTTGCTATCTTACTCCCAACCAACCAACCGCCGCTAAAGAAGTTTCACTTCAAAAAGGAATAATTTCTATATGTTGATGGTCCTCTGCACACAATTCAGTCGTGTTCATTTTTTCGTCATCATCGAAAATCTCGAAAGCATGTTTATGGCGATGCACTAAACGATGTAAAATTCCGATCATTTGTTTCTTTATGCCCTTACAGCGAAAATCTAAATGCCATATGCGTTAAAATTACATTTCCATTATTATTGGAGTGTCGCCACAGAAAATTTTAGTTCACTTTAATGAACAAACTAACGAACTAGTTCAAAAGCTCCCTAAGCCTACACTCATGCAGATAACTTGATAACAAGACAGGTGTGAACAATCACAATAATTTCATATCAGGGCCGGTAATCATCATACGTAAAATAATTAAAATCAGCATTTAATCACTATTTTATGGTTATTACATTCCTTTCTTTCCTTACCTTCCTTCTTTTGTGTCAAGCGAAGTACACACAAATTCAAGTCTCGCGCTGGGTCACGCATCCAACGGCTTCGTCGCCGGCTTTGAAGAGCTCTGTCGATATACCGAGCGTTCTGCGAGCCTAATTCTTTCTAAGCAGCATTATTGTTGTTCTGATCTCCTCCTGGTAAAGTAGAGAAACATGAGCACCGCCTCAATACATTAGTTCGGGTTCTCCACTATTCACAAGTTGATAGTGGGAGTCCACGAAAATTTATCTAGTTTTAACGGCGTTACCTATCAATGTTGGCAGATAATAAACTATGTATGCAAAAAATTAAAGGAGAAAAAAAAAATTCACTGATTTTTGACAGATCGTATTGAGATTTTAAAAAAGCATTTTGAAGCTTTAAGATACTAATTTTCAGGTTTCTTGGCTAAGATCTTGTAGGTGCTACGGGTCTCACCAATCCTAATAGATGGCTCGAAAATTTTTTCAAGTTTTTTGGCTTTTGGCAGGGGGTCACACGAAACCAGCTAAATTTTGAAAGTGTTCTATGAACGTAAAAAGCTTGCAAACCTCTGTTTTATACTGAAAAAATATAAGTCAAATTTTAGTTCCTACTTTTGAACTAAATTTTTGAAAATTACCGTTACTTGCGATGCCTGAGCAAAATAAATCTTAATTTTTATTGATCTTATTCATAGTATTTAGATGCATAATACGCCTTTGTAAAGTTACAATAGCTTATAAAAATTGCCTGCTATCGAATGAACCCGGCGATTAATTCACCGGCCCGCGATGTCATATAATTAAAGGCTAATTTTACATTATTTTTTAAGTACGAGTATATTGCAAATTTTTCATTTGTTTCAAGCAACATTTATGCGTGTGTCTAAAATTTTGACAATGACACAATCAACGAATATTAATGGCACAATAATTGCATAGCACAGACTGTCTACTTGCCGCTACTAGACATTGAGAGTTCATTATTGTTGCGATTTTCAATTTGTTTTTAAGTCTTTAATATTGTTCTATTACTTCGCTATACAACTTAATCTTTATATATGTATATATATTTTTTGTTTGCTATGACTTTGTAACGCATCGCTGGGCTTGCGCCAAAATTTCATTCGAGCATTTAATGCCTATGTATTTACTCACAAATACATACATACATACATATGTATGTACGATTACTGTTGATTGCACTTGCTTTAAGCATTGTGTACACTTCTTTGGGTTTGTTCTCTATTTGAGTGGGTTCTGCGCGCGTGCGCAATTTTGATTTTTCAGCAAATGCAACAATTTCTGTTTTCAACGCATATCAACTTCTTTCCCAATTTCTGACAGCAATTGGCTCCTTGGATCACCGATTACAACAAGAAAATGATGCTTATCAAATTAGGCATAACAACGATGACTTGGCGAGCGGCCTACCTTTTTTTGCTTTTTCTTCTTTACTCACTTCTTCTTCTTAAGTTTTTTTTTGTTCTTCGTGTGAGCTGCATGTCTGCGAGCATTCAACTTCCATTTCCAGTTCTTGCATTGAGCACCATTTTAGCCATTTTGTGTAACAAAAATGACTAAATTTGTTTGTTAGTAAAAATTTATTTCTATACGTACACACACGTACGTATGTATGTATGTAAATACCACTTCCCTCATCCCTCTATCAGTTTTTTATTTGCAATCATTTTAAGCACTTGCTCACTTGACTAGCACGTTTCCTTCATGCTTCACGCTGTCAAATGCGGTAAAAATCGTTAGCGGGCATATTCTACTCATGCTGGCTGCTATGTATTAGGTACATTATTATTACTTACTTACATCTACGTATTTCCACTGTTTATATCATTATTGTATGTACTTAGTTCTCGTTGCCGAACAATAATCACAATTGCAATTGCTTGAAGAACATGAAAAAGTAAAGCAAGGAAAACCTACAACTAACTTATACGTATGTAATACGTATAGATATACTAATGATTCAAGTTTATTGGTATAAAAATATGTATATATGTACATAAATGAAAGGTAATAACAACAAATACATGCAGCCTATCAAGGTCGTTTCTCTTACCTTCCACTGCTACTTTTGTTTCTTCTGCTTGCCCTAATACTTCTGGTGGACGTGCACGTGTATGTCGTTACGTTATTGGTATCTTAATATGTATGTCTAGCAACATTGCAATTACTACTTGAGGTACATACAGCCGTACATACATGAGCGTGTTTATCATAGTGTTGTTAGATTTTGTCGATTCATCGACTTTTATTACATATTTGAGTAGAGTGCATTATATTGCGGTCATACCTTCGCATAGATTAAAAGCCTTTATATATTTTTTGTTAGTATTGTATGGCCTGTTGCGTGAAGAACAGATGCTTCGTGGGCTATTAATAGGTCGGTTTAATTTCCAGATTGGAGTATTTCTACGAGTATTTGTCTACCTGCGCTAGGGTTTGCCAAATTTTTATGTTTCGATATTCGATATAGGTTAGGTTGGCTTAGAGCGGCTGCAACCAAACAAAGGGACAGAGGCTGAAAAGTCCTTTATGATACCACTGACGAAGCTCATCTGTTTGCTTCGTCTCCTAAGACGTTGAAGAAGCAGCTGTGTGACTAATCTTATACAAAGACCACTAAATAAACTGTTGCGGTGATGTAGCAACCGTGCTTTGGAAGTAAATTACCTAAAATCTAAACTAGTTTTATTTGCTAAAAGACACGCAGCTGTCTTTATCTCGAAAATATCACCTTAAATGGTTTTACATTGCACAGAACCGCACAGGTTAATATGTACATATCTAGGCTTAATTGTAGATAAGAAATTATACTGGGGACCTACCGTTGATGACGGCTTCACAATGCTGCAACTGATGTACACTTCTGCGCCAAGGATATCGAAGAAAATTAAGTAGATGTAAAAGCTAAACTAGCTAGCTTCGTAACGTGATAACTGCCAACAAAGCGCTTACACCGCACCAACCTTTCTTGGTGTAAATATATGAAGTTTGGTACAATCTAATCAGATTTGCACCAAAATTTATAAATTTACATTAAGTTATACACCAGTGTACTACATGAGTAGATACTGCGTTGCTAGTCAAGCGGAACTGATGCTGGTATCACTGGTATAGTGTGATAGGATCTCTAGTCTTGATATCTAAATTTTTACTGAAAAAGATCTCTGACTTAAAAAGTAGTCGATAAATGCCGCCGATCTCTTAGCGAGATGGGTGCAACATTCCATAAAGACATTGTCTAAGTAAACGGCCGTTACGATATTAAGGGAAATTACCAATGAAAAATTGCAAATGGAAACAGCCAGTCATATTGACATAACATTCTGGCCAACAATATCGCCCCATCGCACTAAGTCTAGTAACTGGATCGGATTTTGCCGAATTGGATTCTACGTAGCCAGACTTGGCGCAATCTAGAACGAATACTGCAGCAGATGTAAGGTCGGGGTCAAAGAGGAAATCATCCAACCTCTTCGCTGCCATTGCTCGGCTCTCGAAAAACGTAGAGCAGAAACTCTTTGGAGTTACATCATTGATGATTTTGATGACCTCAAAACAATTTGTGTTAAGAGCTTACCCACTTCTTGGTAAGGGAATAGAGATAATGTAAGCTTCTAGCGCAGGGACCGAACATAACAGTTGTTGATGACAATTGTCATTGAAAAATTCACTATGAAGGAAATATTCTCCAACTAAGTGAAACATACGAATCGATTTCTTTTTTCACCGAGAATCAAATTTCAAAATAAATTTTTATTTGTAATTTTTATGCAAATATAAAAAAATTTAACAATTTTTTTTGATTTTTACTTAGTAAATCCAAAATAATAATTTTTGATTTTTATTTACCGACTTTTATTTTATAAGTCATACGTATAAAAGTCATTATAATTTTTCGCAGTTAGTAAGGTGTTGGAGAACAGCAGTTAACTACGACTTATACAAATGACTTTTGTAAGTGTGGCTTTAAAAATAAAAATCAGTGACTGATTTATAATTAAAAATCTTCAATAACAGTTATCTAAGACACATAATATAAAAATAAAAAATAACTGTTATTTACAGATTATTTAGATAAAAATAAAATATAATTGTTATTTTGGATTTATAAAATCAAAATCAGAAAGAACTGTTACTTATGGAGGAATTAAATAAAAGTCAAAAAATAATTGTCAAAGAGCGATTTTTTTAATAAAAGTTGTAATTGTTACAGTCCCCGCTCTAGCGCTATCACAAAGGACCCTGAGTCTAACTGAGTCTCATAGAGAACTGCCGCCCAAACCCAAGCTTGCCTAAATGTCCGTTTTCTTGGCCGTGAATTTCAACTTTGTAACTAACAAGTCCTGAAAAAAAAATTGCCCAAGCTTTTTTACTAAAGCGGCAATACTTTTAGTTAAGTACAAATCAGTACGAGGCTTATAAAATCAGTACATTTGCATTTATTCGTTGGTAACAAGTATGTCTGGCAACACTATTCTGCAGAGGTGTACCCAGAACCTACCAAAATTCTCCTCAACCCTGCTATGATAACCTACGTCTGTGAGACGTTTTAAACTTTTCGCGAAATGAAGATTGAAATCGGTGGAATTTCCGATTAAAACGAAGAATATTTCTAAATAAAATACGTTTAAATAACAACAGCCATATACAGAATAATTTCGGAGCTTTAAAAAGGTTTATAAATTGAAAAATGTATGAAAACGTAAATTTATAGAGCTTTTTAAATTTACTTTATTTGTTATGAATAAGGCTATAAATAAATATTTAATATGGAGTCTCCATATCTTTGGTAAGGAGTTTAATAAAATTTTTATTACCATAAAATTAAGGCCAGCAAACCATGGTAAGCCTCAGATACGTAGGGTTATCTTCTCAGCAACTTTCAATAGGGTTATCAAAGCAGAGTTAAACCTCCAACCTATGAAGAGGTAATAATCCCACCAATTTTAGTAGGAAAATCACAACAGTATAAACACTGAAAGCAGGGTATAAAACGGTTAGATAGGTGAATAAAGCTCATAATTCTGTGACTTACTTATATGTGGACTGTTTAAGTGTATCTTATAGATAAGTGAAGGTAGAAAATCGAACTAAAGTGAAGCTTAAAACCTTATACAAAAGCAATAAATCTCTAAAGGTTCTATTAATTTAACAATTTGAAATTGATTTTGTATTTATAGACACGCCTGAAGCATGTTAGTCCTGATTACCCAAGCGCAACTAAAATAAATAAAACCAATGTTGGGAAAAACAAATACACAAAAAGCTTAACTTAAGCACTTTGTTGCGCGTTAAAAAAACCAGTCATAAATTTGTATTTACACTGTAGCAAGCAAATATAAATATATATGTGTAAGTACATATGTATGTATGTACATGTGCATGACTTCGTACATATATATGCCAGTATGTGTATACACACACACTTTTGTTCTACCTGCTCGAGGACACTAAGCTCTACTTACCAGCAGTTGCGAAAATTCACGCTTTAAAACGAAAAAGCAACTAAACTAAAATGGAATTTCCGGTATTGGTATTTCCACACCTCCAATTACAGAGTTGTTAAATGTAACATTGACAATGTACCGAGAAAATTAAATAATAATAAAAAATAATTACTATTTATTTTTTACTATAAAATATGTGACATGATAACACTGATTAACTCAATCTGCAACACAAAGCTGTTCATAATTTCATAATCTGGAAATTGAAATGTTTATATTACAAGACATATTGAACAGGTAGTACTTAGCACTACAGCAAAAATAACATTTAGTTGTACTTTATTGCAGTTTCTAAACGATAGAATGGTAAAAAAAAAAAATTTGTGCTTATTTAAGGCATCTAAAACACCCTTTACGTGTATTCTGTTGTTGCTTCTGTCCTCCAAAGTGCAAAAAAAATCAGCGCTTTTTTTAAATTCATAGTGGACCATGTGAAATATAAAGAAAGCTTAAAAAAAATTATTTGACCTTCATTCTTGGGAAAGTTTCTTGCATTTAGAAGCATCGATCGCCCTCTGTAGGGCCCAATAACACAAGTTTACAGAAATAAAAAACGTTTCCAACCTTTACCATCATTTCTAAAGTCCTTTTTTCTGCTGAATTCGAAAATGAAGTTAAAACATCAGTCTGCCTGTATGTGTGTACGCGCATATATATATATATATATTTTCAATACAGTTTTCAACCATGAATTGCTAGAGATCTAACTTCAAATATAGAAAGAATGTATGCATCATTTGTCGCAACAGGTATGATCGCACCACTATATAATATGGCTCGCATGTATCACATAAATCCCATATATTTAAGACTCTTTTATTTTGAATAATAAAACCATAACATTTAGTGATAAATTTACTTATCAATCAAGAAAAGTCTACTGAGGAAATCTGTAAGGTCGGTGTTCTATAAGATATGTACAACAGATTGTTCAGATATGAGCTTTTGTGATATTTGTAAGCTTTTTACTAATAAATCATAGAAAGAAAAGTCTACTGATGAAATCTGTAAGGTCGGTGTTCTATAAGATATGTACAACAGATTGTTCAGATATGAGCTTTTGTGATATTTGTAAGCTTTTTACTAATAAATCGCCCAAGATATGCTGATGAAATCATGACAATCGGCCCACTATTACTTATAGCTCACACAAAGCTCATTATTCAGATAAGGGGTCTTTAATTTAGATAGCTAAAACACTGAATTTTTTGTGAGCTGTTTACTTACAAATCGTCAAAGATTACTGAAAAATTATCAAGATCGGTTACATATGTATAACGTATATCTCTAACACAACTGATCGTTTAGATATGAGTTTTTGTGACATTTATATAAATATTTTGTTTTTTTTTTTTGTGCCGGTGTTGTCATTATTGCACTTAAAATATGTACGTTAGAGCAGTAAAGCATTCAAAGCGTAGTCTTCTAATTCGAACCTGGAGTTGTTACACACAAAACCTGCTGATGAAAAACATACATATTTGGGCCTCAACACTTGTAGGTGGAAGAGTCAAAAGGTAGTCGTAAGCCATTTGAAGGTAATGATCCCTATCTCTTCCATTACGAAATACTTGAAATCCTGGGATTTTCGGGACCTAAAAAACACCGGGACATTGCCATCCCTTGATTGAAGCCTTCGGCATATCCGAAGTCAGCACTTTTCTTACATGTTTCGTATTGATGTTAACACCGAAAAATTTTTTTATTTTTTTGAAATTTTGTTAAATACTATGCCTAGTTGTATATCAGACATACCCTAAAAACTGCTATAGAGTACGTGAACTGTTTTCAGATCTCAATAAAACCGAAATGTGGTAAATTTAGTCTAGGAATGATAGATAAATACTACATGGCGGATTTCTTGTCGACAGTCTAAAAGCTGGCTTTCAATCGGTTCTCTTTATGCAAAAAAAGGTTTGTCATGCAAATACATTTTGTGCTCTTTAAATAATAAAGTGCTCCAAAATCAGACTTTCCAGCAACTTTGTTTTTGTTTGTTTTTGTTAACGGATGTTGAAAATTTAGAATTTTTGCGGAACAATTTCATTGAAATTGATTAGCTTAGAGGCAGCTTTATCTGTACAATATAGCTTGATGTTAAGCATTTCCTGATTGGTGTTTACTTGCAGTCGATTTATTCCCACAATTTCAAGCCCATTAGCAGTTCTTCTTTATACTATTTCACTCATTGTAGCTCAATATTCGCTATCTTTTGTTTATTTTCACCAACAGCCAATTTCCTTAGTGGCCTACCAGACGCACCATAGACACTCGCTACAAAAATAAATACATACCTAAAAACGCTATGATATGTATGTATGTTTACCGTAGTAAATAAACAAAAAAAATTTTAGTAATATGAAGCAACAAACAAAATAAATCAAACAATCGCCAAAATTATTTATGCAACTTTTCGACTATTGCTGAGCAACACCCTAGTATTTTTTTTATATTTTTATGTAAATTTTACAGTTTGTATTAAATATAATAGTATATAAATATGTACATATGTATGTATTAAATATTTATACAAAGTATAAGCATTAAAAATAAAATTGTTGACTAATGTATCGCTAAAAAAAATTTGAATACCTTTGAGTTTTTTCTTACCTTTTTCTTTGACGAAGAAGATGCGAATCTCTTTTATGGTGAATACTTAATCATGACGCGTGCCTGTTGTGGAAGGTCGTGTACCAATAAAATGACTTTGAATGAAATATTTGTATGTTCATATGAAATTCATAGCAAGCGCAGAGAAGAAAGATTGAGACTAAAATAATGGAATGTACCACAAAAAAAAAAACAATGTTTTAATAGAAGAAGCGATGTAAAAATGCGTCTAATTCGTGATGATTCCGGGAGCAATCTCAAAGAAAACCACTTTTATTATGGAAGTAACTGTTCGATTTTGTTCGAGCTTGTCCTATGCAGATACTAATTATTCCCCTTTATATTAGAGTGGTAAAAATTAGAGCCAGCTGTCATTCAAAACGAATTTCTCAGGTTTCTAAAAAAAATAGTTTTCTTACAGGCCAACGCCGCATTTGAAGTTTCGTTGACTAAGGGCCATTTTCTCAAGTAGGTTTTAAAATTTATCTGCCCTTTAAACACAAATTTTGTTATGAAAAAATGTATTTAAAGAGTTCATAAATTTTAAAACCTACATGAGAACACAGCAGTAAGTAACGTTCTCCAATAAATTCGCGGAATACTTTTTTAAGAGATTATTCGCACAACTTTTTGCGGGGAGATTACTTTAAACTTTTTTTTTTCAAATTAAATTTCAACCGCTGCATTTAAACCTGTAACCTATATATTCATCGGCGTAGGCAGAATGAAATTTAGGGGAGGGGCTCGACCCTATTAAGCTGGTATTTCAGGGTACTCTTTTATATATATATAAGGAAAATTTTAAAGTTAGGGGGTAGCACCCCCCTGCCTACCTGGCTACGCCCATGAATATATTCGTATACGTTTGTATATATTAACTATTTGTTCTCCTTTTTGTTTGACGTTACAATGTCTTGACGGTTTGGGTCTGAGCCGAAAACAAAATTAAATTTTCTCCCTCCTTTTAAAAGTTACGCCTGTTAGATTTAGATGAAGCACTTGGAATAGGTTTTTTCCGTTTTTGAAAAGGGTTGCCTTCTCTTTGGCCCACTAGTTAATAAAACAAAGATTTCTGATAAAATTGTCAAGATCGATACCTCTTATACCACTAATTGTCCCGTTATGTGTTTTTGTGATATAAGTAACTCTTCCATTTAAGTAGCTAAGAGCCAATAATTAGGTATAATGAGCAGCCCACGAACTGCTGATTAAAAATGCAATGCTAAGTAAAGGATATATTTTTTGTTTAAAATTTGAAATTTTATATGCTTATAAATTGAATTTAACAACCAGAATTATACTAAATTTTTAATTTCCATATTTCATAATTTTTCAGATGTTAAATCTGTGCTACATTTACTACCTCTCGAAACTGACCGAATTTGCTGACACAATATTCTTTGTGCTGCGGAAAAAATCGTCACAAATAACGTGGTTGCATGTGTATCATCATTCGGTGACGCCACTGGAAACTTGGGTGTTAGTCAAATTTTTGGCCGGTAAGTAATAAGGACTTGATGACGTACATATGTATGTACATACTATACTAATCTAAAAAATATACATATAAAAAGTTTATCACAATAGAACTGGAGTAGAAAGTCCCTAAGACAACTTCATAGCACATTAAGCGGTTCGCTTTACATATGTATGTACACTAGGGTGGTCCAAAACAAGTAAAGTCGAAATTTTAATGATTTATAATTGTTATATATCAGAAAAAACTGTTATATATATATATCGAAAAATTTATATATATATATTTTATTTTGAAATAAAAAAATATTTAGAGATCGCTCAAAGCGCTCAAAGTTTTTCATGTATTTTATATGGGGAAAAACAATTTTTCGTAAAAATAATATAGGTAGAGTATTTTTGAAAATCAATATGTTTTCGATCGGAAAACTTTGGT
>NW_016159710.1:46843-78927 GCF_001687245.7 Rhagoletis zephyria
TTAAATAATTTTTTGTTTGAAGCGATGATAAAATAGTTTGGCTTGTCATTTTATTCTTAATAACAACTAATAGTTTTGTCAACATGGAAAATGAGGTGTGAGTTATGTACTTTATTTTGGGATTCTTGTTAATAACATAGTTTTGGTAAAATGGATGTAATACCTATTTTATAAATTGGATTTTTTTTATTGAAAAATTTTGAAATTTTTATATTAGTTAGAGTTATGAAAAAGTTCCAACGAGTACAGCAATATCTCTTCAACAGTTCGAAAATCCAACAAATTGCTAATGTAAAAATATCACGAACTCGTTCCTCCATATGTATTTGACAGATTTCAATGAAATTTAGTATCCAGGGGGCTTTGTTGTCAATGATTTCGAAATTGATATCAAATTTTCAAAATTCGTAGATTGTTATAAAGCTTGGTATCCAGAGAAATTCTTCGCCATTGGTTTCGAAATTGATATTAAATTTTCAAAAATCAAAATTATAATTTGTTATGAAACTTGATATTCAGAGATCCTCGTTATCTTTGATTTTGATTTTTGAAAATTGAGTATCAATATCGAAATCAGTGACGACGAAAATCTTTGGACACCAAGCTTCATAACAATATAGAAATTTTTTAAGAAATCACCCGCCGTATTGGATCCATAATTGTGAATTTTAGAAATTTAATTTAATATTCGAAATCAGTGATGATGAAAATTCCTAAGTACCAAACTTCATTGAAATCTGGCAAATACATATGGAGTAAATATTTTTGTCCTCCTATATTGTCGATTTGTCCCTATGTGCGGCGTAGAGGTTCCTGTTTTGTAATGAAAGCAGCTTTCATCGCCTGAATGATAAACATTTTAATCGGCTGTCGCTTAACTGCGATGAAACTGCAACTTTCTGATCCACGTCTATTGTTACCCTATATGTAGTTAGGGTAAGGTGGTTGCACCTTGTCAAAGGGCTTACTTATATCATGAGTATTATTCCTTTGTGTTACCACGCCGAACGGTAACTGATAGATCTAGGTTAATCTTAACGGCGTTGAGCCATACGCAGACCTGTAGATCCTTAACGTTGTCAGTTGAAGTTTGATTTAAGGCATTAAAATATACATCACAAGGGATGCTAATCCTGGAAAGCAATTGGAAAATTAGATTACAGTGTCTAAATCGAAATCTAGCAAAAGCTAGACGGTCTATGAGGAAATGTTGGGATCTGCGACAAAGAGGGTCTGATGTGCTATTTACTATTTAATTGTACTGCGAGTATGCCAATCGGTCAGTATCCTGTATGTACATCCCACAGAAGCCTCAGCAGATCCCTAAATCGCGCCTAATTCACCCTCGGTTAAAACGACCTTCAAGTGGCCCATGTCCATGGTTTTCTTCAGAATTCGCTGAGTCTACGCGCAATCCATCTGCCCAAGAGAAGTCCCCAAGTATGTATTTAGTCAAAGGAACTAGCACAGTCTCTTTTCTAGCTGATGCTGGCTCGAGGGTGATGCTTCTGTCCAATTCCTCAGCTACACAGTTTCCTGCGATATCACTATACAACTTATACATCCATTAATATTGTTGATATTCTCATTCACCACTTTCACCTTTCCTCTTTATGTAGGTTTAATTAACCGGTATAAAAATTTGGAAAAAATTTCCGTAATAATTTTTTTGTTCTGTGAAAATCCGCTTTTAGGATTTTGCGCTATAAGCCATTCCTACATATTAAAAAAAAAATTGGATCTGAGGATATTTTGTAAACTTTTCGTTTTCGTTCATTCATTTTACTAACTTTTATTCATCGAGCAGCATTTACCGAAAATCTAAGTGAGAAATGTGTGTCGCAGTCTCGCATCTTGCTTTCCAAACACAAACTTCGTATGCCACGTAACGCAAATACATAACTACAAAAAAACATTTTTCGACACGCAGAAATCAAACTCAACTTTTTGTTGACAAAAACATACATATTACAAAGTGCGACAAAAACGAAAAAAATTTCAAAACACACGAAACAACATACTCACGAAACTAGGGGCCAAATATAATAAAACCGTGTTTTTAGCTTTTCTCTCCTTTTTGCTTTTAAAGGACTTCGAATCTTGAAGTATATGAAAAATTAAAAAAATTATTTAAAAATTTCAGTGCTATGTAGACACCCAATAAAGAGAAAATATTGAAGAATTGAAAAACATGAAATTTTTTGGTGCACAGGGATCTAAACTAATAAGTTAAAAGGACAGTTTCAATACCCGTTCGTCCTTGGGTACCAATACAGTTAATTTTCTTTAAATTTTACAGAGTTTTCTCTTTTATTTGACACCCACATTGTTATTATTCATTGGACTGAATTTTTTTATAATTTTTAAATTTATTATATTCTTGAAATTTCAAAGTCGTTCGTTCTTTCAAATCGAGACTTCAGAGATTAAAACTAAAAACGCAGTTTTACCATAATTGGTCCCGAGTTTTGTGAGAATATTAATTTTTGTGTGTGCGCAAAATTGACTGTTGCACGCTGTTATATGGTATCTACATTTTTAGACTACCTGCCAGGAGATAGTTATTTTTAAAAGAAGGGTTTTGAAGATCTCGGAAATAATTCTCTTGTACGCTTAATAACCAAAAATGCTCAGAATTAATTTTCAGGAAGTTGCTGAGAGCCTCGGAAACAGTTGTAGTGGAATTATTTTATTTATTAATTATTACAAATTTTCGACGAAACTGCTACAAATCTAGTCTACCGAGCACACTTTTGGCAAATAAACATGCAAGAAATATGAAGTTCCAATACTAGCAAGTCAATATTCTTATGAAGTCTTATCAAGAAATTCCTTGTCGTTTAAGGAATAAAGGGAATGTCGCATTTTACTAAAGCCAGCCTTTCGACATAAGCTACTTTTCCATACGAACACAGAAATACTAATAAAAACCTAGAAACATTTCTTTCTGTACACGAAGTGTGCTTGTATTTAAAATAAATATTCGTAATAAAACATTTATTTAAAAAACGAAAATACACTGCGCTTTATTTTTTCACCGATATAATAAAAAAATATATATATTTACACATCAGAACTTCTTAAAAATTTATAACAACAATTTAATAATACACAAACTCAAATAAAATACATTATGCAAATAAACCTGATTTTGGTACTTAGCGAGATTTGATTAAAAATATAAATATTAGACATTTGTATTTAATTAATAGCAATAAACGTTTACATTATCCACTAACAACAATAAAAGATAACAAAATACAGACTCGCATATAGCACGCCTGTCAAATGTACGCAATATTTATTGCCATAATTATTATTTACGAAGTTAGTATGCAATGGCATTTCTGCATTGATAAATATGATTTTTGAAAAGTGGTTACTTATTCTGCTTTTTAGAGAAAACCATCTAGGAGGAAGCATCGAAAGCCATTTGACGTTTTGTAATTTCCGATCCCAAAGCTCAGATTTAATCCAGCGACTGTTGGTCTTGATTTGGTAACTTAACTTGCCCGGCTCATTTGTCGAGCACCACAAAGAAGTTTTTTTTTCTAAATTAAGTATTGTCGGTATGCAGCAATTTACTGCGATTATTTCGATTTTAGAGGCAGTAACTTTTCAGGGATATGGGAGTTTCGTATAGCCTGATGTTCCCAATGCATAAGTGGTTGCTGCTAGTCTCACTTTTTGGTCATATCTGCGCCTCATTGGCTCACTGTTTCGGAGTTGCTGCGTCACTATGGCTGATGCCTCCTCAAATGAAACTTGCTTTAGCGAGTGAAAAAAACAGGTTTATAAAGTAAATTGTCTCAGGCCAATAAAAATAGGGCCGTGGTATCAAATGGAATTACTAATCCCTATTGTAAGCTCACTCTGGTACAAACCACTTTGAAATCTCTGTGAAATCTCTGTTAAGTGTGCGTATTTTTCTTCAATCTAATTAGGCAGTGCCACGTAAAAGATCATATAAAGCTACTTAAGGCCACAGATGTGTTTTTATTTGAAAGGTAGGCCAAGAGTCCTCGCTGTTTCACAGTTTTTCGTTTATTTTTGCGTCATAATTCTTGACCTTAAAAGTAAACACAAATCCATCTTTCATTTAAGTACACACAAATCCTGTCCTAATAACTTCAGCAATATCTAGCATGTTCTACATAATATATCGCAAAGATATAATATTTTGAAAGTAATATTTGCGCAAGGCTCTGGATTTTTACGTTTTACTGTCTACAAACTGTTTTTTTTTTATATTAATATCGACCTTCATATATGTGTTATTTCAGCACTCGGACAATTGTAAGTATTTAAATATGCTTTCTCCGTGACTAATAGAACATGACTTCAGCGAAATCTGACCGCTAATTTAAAGAGAAATCCCTCCTCGTTGTATAAAAATAACGTAAAGTGATCAGAAAGCACATCGTTTTCTTGTTTTTGATTTTTGGTCTATGGAAAAGCTCGTTTAGTATAAATTCTTGCGCAAGCGCCAATTCGTTTTCAAAAAATTATATACTCTCTAATTTTTTAAGTTGTGGCAAGACAGACCTTTCAGTTAAAAGTTAAAGTCTTTTAAAAGTTTAGCAAACAAGTAATAACCTACACCTTGAACTTGATACCCACTAAGTGCTTGTACACTATGGAGTCCAAAAAATATGTGCTCTTAGACCCTAAGATTGTACCCCTATTTTATTTTTTTTTTTGAAATAAAAAAATATTTGGAGCTCGCCCAAAGCGCTCAAAGTGGCCCATGTATTTTGTATGGGAAAAACTACTTTTCGTAGAAATGATATAGAATTCTTGAAAATCAATATTTTCGATCGATCGGTCCTCTGGTTCTCTTCAGGAGGCTTTGAGTAATAATACCTAATTGTTTATTTAACTATTTATTAGTACTAACGATTCTTTATTAGTCGCCGTAAAGCATTTTCTGAGGTTTTCGGCGGACCTATAAAATAAAGTTACTATGAAAACACATACAAAATAGGGTATTATGATTGAAAGTCTCCTGAAGGAAAACAGAATTTTCTGATAGAAAAATACTGATTTTGAAGTATTCTATACCATTTCTACTAAAAGTTGTTTTTTCCCCATATAAAATACACGGGAAAATTTGAGCGCTTTGAGCGACTTCTAAATATTTTTGATTTTGAATTAAAAAAATAGGGGCATAGAACATTCCAAAGGGGTGAGTGCATAAAACTATATAAACTATATGCATATGTATGTACATTTGTAAGTTTCTTCTACAAAACAAATATATAGTTGAAAAATCAAGCAGCCTATGAAATCAACAAAGTTTACAGAAGTGCAAATAACCCGAGTATATGTATGTATGTATGCGTATGAATATATTATGGTATTTTTTCGTGGTTTTTCCGATAATCACATACTTTATTGCTTCTTAAACACTTCCACATACAAAGACGTTCTATCATAGTTTCTTTTCTTTCTAGAAACCCCAGCAGCAACGAAATTTATCTCCTCTTTTCTACATAAAAAGCACTTAAAAGAATTATTTTTTACATGTAGTACGTATGTATGTATATATATGCTTAGACTTTAATGTACACATGTACATATCTGTGTTCGTATGGAAAAGTAGCTTATGTCGAAAGGTTGGCTTTAGTATAAATCGGCATTCGCAGCGTACGATTGCGAATGACTTACGGGCGCTAAGCCGTTNAAATCAACAAAGTTTACAGAAGTGCCAATAACCCGAGTATATGTATGTATGTATGCGTATGAATATATTATGGTATTTTTTCGTGGTTTTACCGATAATCACATACTTTATTGCTTCTTAAACACTTCCACATACAAAGACGTCCCATCATAGTTTCTTTTCTTTCTAGAAACCCCAGCAGCAACGAAATTTATCTCCTCTTTTCTACATAAAAAGCACTTAAAAGAATTATTTTTTACATGTAGTACGTATGTATGTATATATATGCTTAGACTTTAATGTACACATGTACATATATATGAATATACTTTTTGCGTATAGTTGTACTGCTAACCAAGTGGAAGTGGAAATGTAATAGTGGAAGTCGCCGTAATGGTGGAAGTGGCAACACATAAGCCAATCTTAGGCCACATTTTGCTATTGCATATTTGCGGTTGGTTTTCCGTTCGATTTCCACTCGCTCTCGCAACTGCTACGCGTTCTTATTTTTGTTAGACATATTATTATTTAATTTTATTTGTCTTACCATCATTTTGTTTTGGTTACTATTCTCATTATTGCGCATTTATTTACTGCAATTGAAACTAAATTGTGTATTTTNAATGGAATGCCGCATTATACTAAAGCCGGCCTTTCGACATAAGCTACTTTTCCATACGAACACAGATATATATGAATATACTTTTTGCGTATAGTTGTACTGCTAACCAAGTGGAAGTGGAAATGTAATAGTGGAAGGCGCCGTAATGGTGGAAGTGGCAACACATAAGCCAATCTTAGGCCACATTTTGCTATTGCATATTTGCGGTTGGTTTTCCGTTCGATTTCCACTCGCTCTCGCAACTGCTACGCGTTCTTATTTTTGTTAGACATATTATTATTTAATTTTATTTGTCTTACCATCATTTTGTTTTGGTTACTATTCTCATTATTGCGCATTTATTTACTGCAATTGAAACTAAATTGTGTATTTTAATTTTTTTTTTGCTTTTGATCTTACTGTACGTATTTTACTTTAAGTTTCACATTTTCAATTCACCGATTACAAAATTCGCGATTATTTACCAATCTGAGTGCGCATGGCAAACATAAATAACAAACATACATACATACATATGTGTGCGTGTGTATAGATATGTAACTATAATACACGCATAAACGTACATATGTACTAAATAAGTAGCACACAACTTACCCATTAAGTCTATTTGTATTTAACTATATATATATATATATATGCATGTACATATGTACATAGATGCATTCTACTGCATGCCCCATTACTTAAATCTAACGACGACAAACCCACATANCATTGCGCATTTATTTACTGCAATTGAAACTAAATTGTGTATTTTTATTTTTTTTTTTTGCTTTTGATCTTACTGTACGTATTTTACTTTAAGTTTCACATTTTCAATTCGTCGATTACAAAATTCGCGATTATTTACCAATCTGAGTGCGCATGGCAAACATAAATAACAAACATACATACATACATATGTGTGCGTGTGTATAGATATGTAACTATAATACACGCATAAACGTACATATGTACTAAATAAGTAGCACACAACTTACCAATTAAGTTTATTTGTATTTAACTATATATATATATATGCATGTACATATGTACATAGATGCATTCTACTGCATGCCCCATTACTTAAATCTAACGACGACAAACCCACATATCCGCTGCCAAGAAGTCAGCTTTTCTAGTCAACGTTTCTACTTCTGAACATAAGCCACCTTTTAGCTCGGCTAGCATTACACACGTTACTAGTGCTGTAACATTTTGTCCGCATTTTTTAGTTATAGACTAAGTAGTTTGTGCGATTGCCGATGTGTGACTGTTTACCGCTCTGCACAAGCCACTGACCGACCAACATTCTTATGAACGACAACATTTAAGCTGCTGTACCAGTAATAAAAAAATCCCAATACTGAGTATTCATGAGCTTGGTTTTTGACAGGTTATACATTTAGGACAGGAATCTGCACTAGGTTGGCTCCAAAATACATGGAACGAAATTAAAGTCGGGGTTTTAATGGTTCTAACTAACCCCTAGGATGGTTCTACCTCTGCTTTAATGCAATCAAAAATTATACAGCGGTCGGTTAAAGTTTCCCATGTATTTTAAATCGGGGAAAACAGTTTTTCATAGAAATGACATAGAATACTTGAACATGTGCATTTTTCGCAAACTCTATTTCCCTTCAAAAGACTTCAGAAAATAACACTCAATTGTTTATTTAACCATTTGCTTATATTAACTATTTTTTTTTTCTCTCCCATAAACACGTAAAATATTGCATTTAGAATTTGGCAAAACCCTTGAATAAAATGGCTACACGAAATGTTTGAAAGTGGACTTAGCTACTTTTCACTCTAAGCTTGTGATATTTATGATGCTACAAATATGAGCATTAATACAATTTATTCGTTTTTTTATAATCGTTAATTCATTTACAGCTTCTGTGGCCATTGCAGTAAAATATACATTTGAATAGCTTGCATGGTGGGAAGAAACTTAGTTATTAAAAACATGAAATTGAAAATAATGGTTATCGCACTAACTTTCAAACACAAAAAACACAGTGAAGGAGAACTATTTCGTGTTGAAATTTAAAATAAGAATTATTTTCGTTTATTACTTACAAAATTTAAAAGTAAAAGTAGATCCCCTGATCTATATCCTTAAATTTCTATTTTAAAAATTTTAAATCAGAGTATTTTTGACTTTTAAAAGCAAAGCTACTTTTAAATTTTGTAAGTAATAAACGAAAATAATTCTTATTTTAAATTTCCACACAAAATAACTCTCCATCATATATTAAAGATTTAAATAAAAATATTTTATGTAAAGATCTAGGAAATAGTTCTAAAATGGCAATCTTTAACCACGCAAAAAATTGCATTAATTTACTGGAAAGTAGCTGTTTGGATTTAAAAAATTTCTCAGCGTAGCATTTCAAAATCGGTAAAAAAAAATCAGAATTACGAAAATTTTCGAAAAATCGGAACCAATTCCATTTAAATGATAAATGAAAAGATAAGTAAAAGGACTAAAAAAATTCACTCAGAAAATCTGTTCATAATAATTAAAATTTCTCGTATATAGTTCCACTGCAGTGCCACAATTTCAATGAGAATATCTAACCTTGAGAAGTACCTACACAAAAATAAAAAAAAACTCATATTCTAAAACATATTTTTTCTTAAAAATTCAAAAATTATTTTGAATCTAGCCAATTTTCCACAGGGTGTGCTTTATTATTCGACCAAACCTGCAGTTGCTGTCTGTTCTTACTGTTGGCATTTTAATGTATAATAATNAACAAAAATAAAAAAAAAAACTCATATTCTAAAACATATATTTTCTTAAAAATTCAAAAATAATTTTGAATCTAGCCAATTTTCCACAGGGTGTGCTTTATTATTCGACCACACCTGCAGTTGCTGTCTGTTCTTACTGTTGGCATTTTAATGTATAATAATAAAATAATACATAAAAAGCGGAAGGAAACACGAACTATTCAGAACGAAAAATGACACTGAAGATGGCACAACGCCGAAATCGGTTTGTTTCCAAACCAAATTTGACAAGGGATGACGGAAAATCGTTCCACAATAAATCATACTCCTACCCTGTCGGAAACACAAACAAACAAAAAGAAGATATATACAATACGTGCGCCGGGTATATAAAGTTCGGTTTAGCCGGAATGTAGACTTCCTTATTTGTTTTAATTGTCGAGAGGATAAAAAATGTGCCAATAATTTTTATGTATAAAAAAAATCGGCCACTGTGGTGTAGTGGTAAGCAGTGCGCGCTTGCGCTCCACAATGCCTGGGTTCAAACCCTGGTCAAAGCAACATCGCAAAATTATAGAAAAAAGAAAAAGGGTTTCTTCTTAACAGCGGTCGTCCCTCGGCAGGCAATGGCAAACCACCGAGTGTATTTCTGCCATGAAAAACGGCTTACCATAAAAATACAATCGCCGTTCGGAGTCGGCGTAAAACTGTAGGTCCCTCCGCTTTGTGTGACAANAAATAGCATACATAGCAAAATTTTCAAAATTTCGAGAAAAAAATTTGCCGCTGTACTTAGATTTTTAGATCATGAATTTTTTTTTCTTGAAAACACTAATTTATCTAGTTGAACTGAGTAGGATACATTTTTCGTATGGCCAACAGTTATTAAACCTGATACATGCACACTCCAGTTTTTTTTGTGTTCCACAGTGTTATTTATATACATATTTTATAGCGAATTTGTAAAGCATCGTTAGGGGCTACATACATACTTCTTGATCACATATTATTTCTTAGTTATGCCGTTATCGTGACTTCATGAAACCGTGTACTAAGTCTTTATATTAATTAGCTCATACAAAACGGTGATTTCCTAATTAAAAAAACGATGCAGTTCATGAATACATGCATGGGGTATATAAAGTTCGGTTTAGCTTGAACAGAGACTTCTTTACTTGTTTTTAAGGCAATTTCGCAATACATATGAAGCCTTTATTTGTTATTAAGCAAAGTTTATTTGTTATGTGCATGAACATCACATCTTAGCTTAGAGAAACACAAAGGTTACATATATGTAGTTTTGGTTTTATTTAAATACTAGAATTAGATGTAAAATAAACTTATTGTGCTGGTAGTTGTACGGAGACGTATCAAAGTCCACTTGAGTCGTATATGTCAATGACTCGTTCCTTTCAGTTTGTTTGCTATTATTTTGCTACAAGTAGACTAATTACATACTTATACCTATTTACGTATGGAGCTCTCATTTTATGCCAGTCATCAAGTGTTTCTAACAAGAAATACTAGGACAAAATAAAATAATTTTTGAGGTTTATTTTTCACTAGGGTTTGCTACTGGATTTAATTAGTTACTTATATCTAACAGCATGGAAAACAAAATGCATATGTTTCAAGGTACAACAAATTCATTACGACGTATATGAAATCTGATCCCAGTCTCAGTGGTAAAAGCTAAGTTTTTGGACGCTTTGTAATGTCAACTAATATTTTCGTTTATATGTATATAAATAAAACATGTTCTGAACTTGGAATGGTTTGTTTTCAGGTTAGCAGACAGAAAATCCGGTACCCCCTTTTGCGACCACATAGGGCTTTAACATAACTTAAAACAGTTGCAAATATGTATATGCAGAAAATCTCTATAAGTGGGAATATTTTAAGCGAAACCTATTTATTATTCCTAAAATGTCTTAGCAGGCAGCTACATATTAAAACTAAAATTTTCAAAGATTCAGTGACGGTATTCTGTATGGTAGAGTCTTGTCACATATAAAAATCAGACTAATATAAATCATTATGAATAGTTCGTGGACGAAATGATAGGACAGACGAAGAAAATCAAGAAATTTACATAAACATTTTCTGATTTTACGTATTCATTGATTTTAATAATAAGTGTTAGATTTTTTGAGGCAGAAATATATTCAGAGGTTTGCCATTGCTTACCGAGAAAAATTGCCTTGATCAGGGGTGCGTGAGTGCTGTTAGCTTTAAAGTTACTATAGATGAGTGCGGAATGACATGTTCTTCTCTTTGATGTCTCAAAAATAAAAATAANTATGTTCTGAACTTGGAATGGTTTGTTTTCAGGTTAGCAGCGGTACCCCCTTTTGCGACCACATAAGGCTTTAACATAACTTAAAACAGTTGCAAATATGTATATGCAGAAAATCTCTATAAGTGGGAATATTTTAAGCGAAACCTATTTATTATTCCTAAAATGTCTTAGCAGGCAGCTACATATTAAAACTAAAATTTTCAAAGATTCAGTGACGGTATTCTGTATGGTAGAGTCTTGTCACATATAAAAATCAGACTAATATAAATCATTATGAATAGTTCGTGGACGAAATGATAGGACAGACGAAGAAAATCAAGAAATTTACATAAACATTTTCTGATTTTACGTATTCATTGATTTTAATAATAAGTGTTAGATTTTTTGAGGCAGAAATATATTCAGAGGTTTGCCATTGCTTACCGAGAAAAATTGCCTTGATCAGGGGTGCGTGAGTGCTGTTAGCTTTAAAGTTACTATAGATGAGTGCGGAATGACATGTTCTTCTCTTTGATGTCTCAAAAATAAAAATAAATCATGCCTAAAACATCTGTGTTAGCAAACAAGACACTTAATCTGGGGTATCCAGCTATAATCGTCGAAAATAGATAAAGTCTGTAGCTTAGTTGTATACGGCTATTTTCGTACAAAGAACGGTGTTAATCTTCATAAGTGCATCAGATAGATAAAATGGACATGTAATGCGCCAAAAACGCCAACCTAAGATTGCATGAGCAAAAAAGTTGGCACATCGAAAGAGTTGGTCATAAGTCGCTTGATTCCATCGATTCCAGAAACGAGAAAGCCAATGGGCTACAAAAAATGGCACTTTCGCACCACATTCACCGGGCGGCAAGTTCGTGATCAGGAGAATTTTCTTAAAAAAAACACATGCAATCGCAAGAGTTTCGATCCTTAAGCTAAGGCAATACTTGTCGGAGACTTTATTTTAAAGCAAATATACGAAAAAAATAGCAAACAAAAAAATAAAGAACAAACTGTTTTCTATAATTGCTTATTTCATCAGCTACTTGGCTGCTAAAAAAAAAAATTACACGAATAAGTACAAACTATATCAATTTTGCTTTGCATCTAAATGAGTTTGTATATTGAAAATCCATTAAATATATTGCATATCGCCGAGCACGAGTATAAAAGCCTTTAGTATTTCTTAATGTCTATGTTATACATAAGTACATACAATNGACGAAAAAAATAGCAAACAAAAAAATAAAGAACAAACTGTTTTCTATAATTGCTTATTTCATCAGCTACCTAGCTGCTAAAAAAAAAAATTATACGAATAAGTACAAACTATATCAATTTTTCTTTGCATCTAAATGAGTTTGTATATTGAAAATCCATTAAATATATTGCTTATCGCCGAGCACGAGTATTAAAGCCTTTAGTATTTCTTAATGTCTATGTTATACATAAGTACATACAATATGCACTAAAAATATATAAATCATATTTCCATAATCGCATCATTACTATTCAATAAAAACACGCATCATTAATTACGAAAGGGAAGTTCGTTTTCTAAGTCTTTAATTTGCAAAGCCACACATGAGCATACATTTCTACTAAGGATGTGGCTTTTAAATATAATTATTAACAACAATGTACATATGTATATACATACATGAACAGAATGTATTATAATTTTATGCAATACCAATTTTATTGTTTTTCAAATACGCCGTTTCTAATGCATACTTAAGAAAACACTTTAGTCCACTTAACACGTTTTTTTTTAGAAGTGTAAAAATTAAGCACACAAATATATGCAGTCGGGTGGTCCTTAAAAATATCATCATGTAAATGGGGCACCCCTTAAGTTTTTCTGCGTACAAAATAAAGATATTCACAAAAATTTCAAATTAAAAAAAAAAATAATNCAGGATGTGGTTTTTAAATATAATTATTAACAACAATGTACATATGTATATACATACATGAACAGAATGTATTATAATTTTATGCAATACCAATTTTAATGTTTTTCAAATACGCCGTTTCTAATGAATACTTAAGAAAATACTTTAGTCCAGTTAACACGTTTTTTTTAGAAGTGTAAAAATTATTTAAGTACACAAATATATGCAGTCGGGTGGTCCTTAAAAATATCAACATCTAAATGGAGCACCCCTTAATTTTTTTAGTGTACAAAATAAAGATATTCACAAAAATTTCAAATTAAAAAAAAAAATAATAAAAAAATTTAATAGACGCTACCAGGGGTTGAAAAAAAATTTTTTTTTTTTGTAAATCGCAAAAATTTGACAAAGTTTTTACTTGAAATATGATAGTTAGACTGCTTATTTTGATGCGAAAATCGAAGCCTTAACTATAAACAAAATGTATACAAATTAATTTATTTTGCTTATACTAGGGTGGTGCATACATATTTTAGGCTTTGTTTTCTGCATAAACTTTTGCACTCTACTGAAAATGGTGAAAGGCAAATTTTTTTCAAATGTTAAGGTTTAAAAAATATTAATTTTTTCACACCCTTTTTTTCAATTTTGAAATTTTTGTGGGTGTCGTTATTTTTTGACGTATAACAAAATAAATACCAAATACCAAATTAAGCTGTTGATATTTTTAAGGACCACCTTAATGTATATGCTATTCTTACATGAGCATATACATGCAAGTGTTAAAAGGTAGTACCTTGTAGTAAAATGTGTGCAATAAAATAATAAAGTAATAAACGCAATTTTTCTACTAACAACGCGCTTTGCAAAAATGCATAAACATGTGTAAGGGTGATCGATTATTTTACTTTTTTCCAAAAACCGGTTTTTAGGTTACTCGAAAAAAGGCAATTAAAAAACACGGTTCTTAAGATTTACATAAATTCAGAAAAAACCGGTTATGCCGGATATTTGTTTTATTTTTTGCATTTGGATAGCGCTTACAGTTATGCTGGACCTCCACTAGGCATTAAATGGCAAAAATTGCAATGACAAAGTTGGGGACTAAAAAAATAGAAGAATAGTCTTTAAATTTACTATGTCCACATGGAATTTTTCATTACATTACATTACATTACATTTTTTTGTCATTTCAATGCCTAGTGGAAATTCGGCATTAATCGGAAATTAAAATGGAAAATAGAATAGAATTTTTAAAATTTATTGATTGTATTTAAGAGCAAGATTCGTTAACGGTTTCAACATAAAAAAAGAAAATTTAATGAATTTACGGTGAATATTAAGATGTAAAGGTGGAAATATTCTAAATGAAAAACAGGGTTTATTCGATAACAAAACATCGGTTTATTCGATATATTCAAAAATCACGATTTCAGAAAAAAACACCGCCCCAAAAAGCCGACTAAAACCGGTGCGGAAAAACCGAGTCAATCACTCGAACATGTATGTATGTATATTCTTAAAAATTGCTTGTTTACGTATGAGGTATGTACAAGTGAGCTCTTATATCTACATATGTATACATACATACACACAAGCAATGAACCTTCGTTCTACGCCACTTGAGTAGCACTGCATTCAAGTTGAATTGCCAGTGAGCATCAGTTCGTATGCATGTGTGCTTGTGACCTACAAAGCAATTCATTGGTCAACGAAGCAAAACGGCGACGACTGCAGCGGCACCACCAGTAAACAAAAATATGCATATACATATGTACATACATACATTTAAGCTAAACCAACAGCAATTTTTCGATTAACACAGCAACACAAATTGATGTGCAGCGGCACCAAAAACAACAGCATGCAATGCAATGTTACTGGCAACTATTGCGCCCCTAGACTGCAACTCCAGTGCAACAACTGCGATCGCCAATGGTAAGGCAATTGCATGGCAGCAATGAAATGCAGGTAGAAAAGGAAATACAAAAATTAAAAAAAGTTAGATATAAAAGAAGCCAAAAGCGAAACTTAAAGAAGATAGAAAAAAAACAACGACAAAAAAAAATATTGATGTCGAGTGTGTTCCGCCGGTTTTACGGTCGTTTTTTGATTTTTTTCTAGCCGCTGATGGGAATAGTCAACCGCTACATAAGATTGTGGCGTGCAACTGAAAGTGAGTTTTGCTCGAACGAAAGCACTTGACAGACACTAGACTGGACTGGACCAGACCGGTCAACCTATTACACAGTCACTAACGGTACATATTTGTAGTAGCAACAGTAACAGTTGTTTCAATACATTTGTGCTGTGCTTTACGTTGGCATTGCGATTCAAAAAAACAATTGACTGCAGAAAAAAAGAACCAGAAAGGGGCAACATAAGAAACACTGTGGAAGTTAGATTGCCAGTGTTTTTTTTTTTGTTTCTTGTTTTGTTTGTCTCTCGAGCTACTTCACTGCAACACGTGAGCGCATACTAGTATGCCAAGTGAGTGGAGTGGCAAGACTTGTGGCTGAGCGTTGTGGCGTGAAGTAGTTGGAGTGCACTTGCAACATGACAGCCATGCTCACACACATCGCGAAATAGGTTGCATTCAAGTTTGGCAAAACACTGCCAGCGATTAAGCTGTTGGCCAATGGCACAACGATTTCCTTAGCTGGCATTTTTAAAATATTTATACTGTGACTCAAACATATATTGTACGTGTTGATTTATTTTAAATATTCGTAATGCTTTTCGAGCTAAACTTTTTTGTTAATATTCTATAAAACTACCGTACAAGCTTTAATCAAAATTACAAAATTTAGGAAATTTCAACAAATTTTCATCAAAATTTCAACTTTTTAATCTGAATCTTTGACCATTTTTGGGTATGCAGATTTATATCCCATACAATTTTAGTCTAATGAAGTGCAAATTTCAACCGGCTAAAAAATTGCGTTAATTTTTGGGAATTTTTTTGGAGACTGCTTTTGCGTTGGTTTTTCCGTAACAAGTGCAATTTATAAAAACTGGCCTTGATTTTTTGAAATTTGGTTGCAGACGGTCTCCCGCATTAGATTTCATAAGAAATTCATGTTTATATGGAAAAATTGCAAAAATCTGTCACAAAAAAATGCTCGAATGCGGAATTTTTAGCAGTTTGAAACTTGCACTTCAAAAAATAAAACTAAAATTGTGTGCACTATAAAACTGCATACCCAAAAATATTTTTAAGATTCAGATTTAAAATTTTAAATTTTTTATTAAGTTTGAAACTGTGATTAATATGGTTTTGGTTAAAGCAAATTAAAAAAAAAGCATAAATAGAAAAATATTATGAATATTTAAAAAAAAAAAATCAATATGTGGTCACTTCTTTGAGTCACTGTATAAAATAGCAAAACAGAAAATTAGCGCCTGGAACTTGAGAAATCTTATCAATATCAATCTCTGCTTTAAGATGAAATAATTTTTTAGAAATTTCGTAAATATTCCACTTCAAGTAGTAATTATTGCATACAATACTTACCGTACAATAATAAGTCATAGACGCTTGTGCTTAAGTATAAGTGAACTACATTATTTTAAAAAGATTTAGGGTTTTGAAAATTACCAAACAAATGTCTTATATATTTAGGAGGCGTGAAAATTCAGTGTTTTTGATTTATTGACAACCAGCTGTCACAAGAATACAAATAACAACACTAGCTAAAATTAACGTTAGTCTTTTCAATTGTGTAGTAGTGGATGAAAAAAAAACATGTCAATTATTCTCACGCCCACTTAATAATATATAAGATTAGTACGAATTTTAATAAATTAGATATTTCCAAATAACTGATGTTGAACTGGATAGCCTGTCATGGATGTTAAACTCTTGGCAATTTATACCCGTCATTTTCCGGTTTATGAGGGTAAATAGAACAAATAAATTAAAAGTAAACTAAAACCAAGTACGGAGCTCTAAGGCACTCCGCATATTACACGTCATACCATTCTTAGTAGTGTAATCGTTTCGCCTGCACATTTGCACGAGTCTTCAATTTATATGCATTTACACGCTGGTGGTCATTAGAACAGACTCGCCTTACTTTGAAGAGTTTTGGCTATATTTCTATGGTTTATTTTATGTTTAATATTTTTTTGTATAGCTGGCTAGCTATATAATAAATACAATAAAAATCCCCTTTTCAAACTTTATACAAAAATTCGACAAATTTTCCCCAAATTTATAAACTTTTTATTCAGAATTTTTAGAAAAATTTCTGGTATGCAATTTTGTAGGTCATTAAATTTTAGGATGATAAAGCGCAAGTTTCAATTCAAGAATTTTTAAGAATTCTTTTGCTCACGAATTTTTTCCTATACAAAGTGTGCTCGACAATTTTTTTATATGGAAGAAAATGCCTAGCATCGTCAACAAAAAAAATTGACAACAATTTATTTCTGGCCACTTGAAACTTGCGCTTTATTATCCTAAAATTGAATGGGATATAAAACTGCCTACCAGAAATTTTTCTAAATATTCTGAATAAAAAGTTTACAAATTTGGTGAAAGTTTGTCAAATTTTTATAATTTTTGTATAAAGTTTGAAAAGGGGATTTATACGGTGCTTGTTGTATAGCTAGCCAGGATTTTATAAAGAAATATTAAATTCAACAATTTTTATTAAGCTTGAGGCCATTTTTAATGAAAAACTTATTGTGGAAAAGCAGCAATAATTTGAAAAAATTAAGTATTAGGTCAATTTGCTGGGGTAATATTTTCTGGGATAGTAGTCGATTGTTTTAGCGTTAATTTAAACCTAAGTAGAAGATTCTTTCACTTTCTTCTTTTCAAATATTGGAAAACCGCGAATTTTTGACACTTTGACCACGTTTTTTTTTTTCAAAATCTAGAGCTGGAGAAGACAAACCTTACTCTTACGGATTCGTAATCAGCAAAAAAAAGTCTTTGATAAAAAGCGATTTGTTGGACAGTGTAATCATATCTGGTATACCGACTGTCCTGGAAGTTACAGTTTGCTACCCAAATAAATTTTTTGCACCGACATGTGGAGGGACTACTCTGTATTTTACGCTGAGGCCTACGCTATTTCTATAAATGTTGCGATAGGAGCCCGTAAAGTGTAACTACTTACTTATTTTGTATGAATGAAAAAATTACTCATATTTACTGAACGAACTCAGAAGATGGCAGACAGGCTAAACGTACAAAGGGAATCAGATCGTTGAGAGAACTTCGTCGGCGAGAATAGATTTATTTTTAATCTTGCCGCTGCTGGTGGTCACAAAATCAGCTCTTAGTAGAAAAGTAGCTTTGGCTTTTTTTACAGCAAGAATTAGAATGGCAAAATTTGGTGATTCATCTTTTCGTTTTCGTTTTGTATTTTTATATTTTTTATTTGTCGTTCAACTAATGCGAATTTTGTTTCTGTTCGGTTTAACTGGGCGAAATATTGCGGCGAATATCACCCGACGGCATCGCTCCGTGCGCCGAAATTCGCATAGCGTTTTGGTTCTGCTAGAAAAATCATCGCGGAAAACCTCAGTAGGCATGATGTCAAAATAGTCACTGAGTACTCCTTACAGAGTATTGAAGCAATGGCTAGACATATTTATACCCCATTTTGTACAGTGCAGGTCGTAAGGCGAATAATAGGAAAGATTTGAATACATATGTAACGCATGACTGTGAAGCTCTTAATAGGCCTAGATATATTATCTCCCTATAATTACTCTATTATATGGGTATCTAACTGACATTTCAATCAATGATAATGTGTCTCTGATTCATTGATGGCTGGCAATGTTATTTTCAATTTTAAATGCATTTTCATAAACAAATCTTTCATACATAACAAAAAGTTTTACGTTACGCAATTTGCGATTTTATTGATAATTTGGCGTCATCAATAGTTTATGGAACACACTGGCATAGGTTCTTGCAAGTCACTTGCTATGTATACATATATGTAATATGTGTATGTACATACATACGTGTTTAATAACAGAATGAAAAAGTTGTAGCAAAGTTCCTTGCACTCTGTTGCAGAAAAAATACTACTTTTTATTTCAGCTGACTGTTTGAAAAACCACCATTCCTAAATACGTATACACACACACACACACACACACACACACACACACACATTCATACGTACACATTAGGGTGTTCCTTAAAATATCAAAAGCAAAATTTTATTTGGGACACCCCTTATAGAGTTCTATGTACAAAATAAAGACATCCACGTAAAATAAAAAAATGTCAAACAAATTTTTATACGTCGCTAATAGGGGTTGAAAAATACAATACTTATAAACTTTTTTTTTTAATCTCGAAAATTTGAGACTATTTTGATTTGAGCAGCTAAAATGGATTGTATGTCTGTTGACGCGTATTTTTATTGTACTTGTTGTATCGATCGAACTTGTCCGTTTAGCAAAAAATTAAATAACACCTCAAAGGGCACAATACTATTATTTTCTTAAAAACCTGCGCATAGAAAAAAAAATTCATTTTGAGCTCAAGAAGTCCATACTTAGCCCACAGTAGTGATGAGCTAAGCTTTGTGACTTTGTTAGAACACGGCTGATATTCTCAGCTATAGATTCGTTAATTGGTATTTTTTCAAGATAATCAATGGTAATGCGGTGTTACTTAGGAAACATTTGATAAATATTGCACTTATTTCGAAAATACTTAAATGACCGCCTTTAATGCTTAATATTGCATGATCAATCTGAGCTGAGTGGAAGATCGACCCATATCGGCAGTCATCTCGAAAAAGCCCAATCCTATCTCAGAATTTTATTGAAAACGCCTTATTTCAGAATTCGTTTCAAAAATGTACTATCTCAGCAGGTCAAAAATGCAATATATCAAAATATTTTCAATATTTGTGGTTTTCATTCAAATTCTGAAAAAGCGAGTTCTGCAACAAAATTCTGAAGTACACGTTCTTTAAACGTTTTCTGATATAGAGCGTTTTCAAACCGGCTGCCGAGATAGATCGATTTTCCACTCAGCCGTCGATATAAGAACAGTCTTCAATAACACGTGTGGAACACAAAGAGTGCGCATATATCAGGTTTAATAGCTGTTGGCCATACGAACAATGCCTCATTTTCAGATTTACTAGATCAATTCGTGTTCTCGAGAAAACAAGTTTTCAGGATCCAAAAGAACTCAGTGTAGCGGCCGAATTTTTATTCTCCAAATTTTGAAAATTTATTTTTTCTTTGGCTCATATTAGTTGAAAACAGCAGACCAAGCAAATATGGGCAAAAAAACGATACATTTTCAACCATTTGAGAAAATAAATTTGGTCGCTATACTCAGATTTTGGATGCTGAAAGCTTGTTTTCTGGTAAATATGAATATGGGGCATTGTGCGTATGGTCAACAGCTATCCAACCTAATACATGCGCACTCTAGGTTTTTCTTGTTTGTGTTCCTAATTGTAATATGTCTAATTTATGAGATCTTAAGTATTCCAAACGGTGGAAGCGACCCCTAAAAACTGAGAAATTTCGAAATTTCGTGGAAGCTCCAATTTCGTACATACAAAAAAAAAAAAAAGGGAGTGTCTCACACAAAATTTAGATTTTAATATTTTAAGGACCAGCCTAGTACACGTGCATGCAGATATGTATATAGAAATGTGTTTTCNTAAAAAAATAAGGGAGTGTCTCACACAAAATTTAGATTTTAATATTTTAAAGACCAGCCTAGTACACGTGCATGCAGATATGTATATAGAAATGTGTTTTCACACCTTGACACGTCCTTCACAATAATGCTGTTAGATTACACATTACAACCTTTTTGTTTTTTTATTTTTATTTTTTTCTTTTACCGTTAGTTTCTTAACCAATAAAAGAAAAAACAAATTTGAGCTGCGTCACTGGGAGTTACTACAAGTAACTTGAAAAAGATGGTGAATATTTAAGAAAATCAACATGAGAATAAGCAATACTAACTAGTTTTGTTTAATTGGAGAGATCACCAAAATAGGATATGAAATGAGCAGAACAACTAACTAGTGGAATCAATAAAATCTTATTTAAAAATGTAATTAAAGTATTTAATAGTTATCCGCCATAGCCAGCTGTTACTTCCGAACTCTGCAAAATAATATTTTAATGTATTATAAGAAACACATAAAAGCACAACATAAAAATTGATTCGAGATGTTTAGCGTAACCTTGCCAAGATTATATGCTTCGCAAACATTGACCCCAGACGCGGAAGTAGAAAAGTCATTCTAATTCTAATTTTATATTCATAGTTTTCTCTTAATTGAATACTCTTACTTAGCTCCAAAGATAGGCCGTAAAACTGGTTTCAAATCGAAGCGTCCAATCGTAAATACGCTTAATAAATTGTATGTATGTATGTGTATAACAAGCTTCTTTGTGAAAAAACACAGCATCTAATAAAACGCAGTTACCCGTTAACCCAGAAACGATAACTTGTTTAGAACTAAATTTAGCATGGTATTTATAAATATTAATATAGGCATGAAATTAAAGCTACAAATGTAAACAAAAAAAAAGGGAAGTAAAAAATTTAATGACGAACATAGTTACGTTGACCAGATTTTTGTGGCCGAAAATCGGGACACCTCTCAAGCATCGAAATCGAACAAGATTTTTTTTTTTTTAGAATAAAAAGACTAAAACTATCTTCATACAGTTTTATTTAAAACAAACCAAAGAGAAAAAACTTGAAAAACGATCGCGAAAATGTATAAACAAACCATAAGCATAGTAGATACTCATATGCAAATTACACATCTCCACATATAATTCTTATGGTTTGTAAAATATCTGTTACTGATTCAAAATACAAAACGAAGTATTTTTTCCAATTTACTTTTGTTTGCGAGCTAGTGTAAATTTTTAAGAATATTTTCATAGTAAAATTTCAAATATTTTTCTTGTGAAAATTACTCTGNGGGAAGTAGAAAATTTAATGACGAACATAGTTACGTTGACCAGATTTTTATGGCCGAAAATCGGGACATCTCTCAAGCATCGAAATCGAACAAGATTTTTTTTTTTAGAACCAAAAGACAAAAACTATCTTCATACAGTTTTATTTAAAACAAACCAAAGAGAAAAAACTTGAGAAACGATCGCGAAAATGTATAAACGAACCATAAGCATAGTAGATACTCATATGCAAATTACACATCTCCACATATAATTCTTATGGTTTGTAAAATTTCTGTTACTGATTCAAAATACAAAACGAAGTATTTTTTCAAATTTACTTTTGTTTGCGAGCTAGTGGAAATTTTTAAAAATATTTTCATAGTAAAATTTCAAATATTTTTCTTGTGAAAATTACTCTGGAAGCTCTAAAGCTTCGCAAAAATAAGAAAGCTCAAATTCTTACGGCCGGTTTCACTAGCAATTTAAATTGAGCATGATTTCTTAATTTCTGTCAATTTCCATATAAAATTAAATTAAATTGTTTTCTTGAAATGGGCTGTTAAAGAAACTAACAGGTCTTTTTCGTATTTTTATTTTTTATTTTTTTTTTAAATAAACATAGCATATTTTACAATTTGTTTAACCCCCCTTCAAAATATTTTCAAATTAAAACTTTCTTAAACTTCTCTGTTGCAATGCATATATCCCGATTGATGACCATATTGTAATAATTCATTCAAATTATTAAAGGTGGCAACCTTCTCCAACCTCTTATGTCTGACACTCATATTGACATACATACATATGCCTGGATTCCATGCAAAACAAAAGACTTGAGCAACGAACTTGGCGAGTATAAGGCTGAGAAGCAAGCATAAACCACAAAAAGTACATTGCAGCTATCAGGATTTAAAACATAAAAAACTACCAATATATTAACTGTTGAAACAGCGATGGTTTTTAGAATATCGAATATATAAGATCGGTATATATATCGATTAACATGTCGGCAATAATATGACATACTCGTACATATAACAATATTTGCTTCAGTTAGAAAATCAATAACAATAACAGTGTTAAATATAATACTGACTGCCATACGACAATGATATGGTTGGGCTTAACTATCTCTATGGAAAAAGAAAATAATATTATTTTAGTTCCAAAACACACAACTCTTTAAATTGATGCTCACAAAATAAATTGTTCACCATAATGTTCGTTTATATTAAATTATGGGGAATTTTCCAGCTTTTGATTTCACTCCATATCCCACAGTCGTTAAATGACATGCTAGCCTTCGAATTTTACTAAATAATGACTCCTTTTGATGATAATTGTGAGAATATTTGAGTTTCTTAAATTTCAGTTTAAAAAACACATTTCATACAATTAGAAAAGCATTTACTCTGTCACGCAAATTGAATTTGAGTGCAATATTTATTTTTATTATTAATTATTTTTTTTTGTACAAAAAATTATATTTTTTGTAGTATTCGCGTGGAGACACATTGACAAAGTTTATATTAAATAATCTTTTTTGAATATGCTATTAAATATGAAATAATCATTTTTCCCAGCAATAGCAAAGGCAGATGACGCACGCGATTACCTACGATTAGCATAGTTAAAGCTCATTCCAAATATGAAAGCGATGCCATCGCTTAACGCTCAATGTCTCGTATTTGCCAAATGTAATACTACGTACATATAAGACCGAAATTGTTGAATAATTCGAAAAACTCCTTTCCACATCCGTAGATGTAGTTGGACAAAGTTTAAATCAGGGACAGAAAAAATTATTTTTAATTTTTTCATTTTAACCAAATAAATCAACATTTTTTAAGTGTCGTAAAACAATCTTAATTATTCTCACATATTTGAATTCGTACGTCCTACGGTAGCCTGCAATAAATTTTATTTTTCGAACTTAACCAATAACCAAATTGTACCGAAACGATACGATTAAGGATCTGGGTATAATCTTTGATTCAAAATTTATATTAACACCATATGACGACTTAATAGCAACAAAAGCATTCTCAATGACCGGCTTCATACGCAGAAATACTAAAGATTTCCCCGATCTAGTGACACTTAATTATTGTTGCATAATTTGGAACTCGTTTTATAAAGCCACCGGAATAAGATCGAAAAGGCGCAACAAGTTTTAATAAGGTTTGCATTATGTAGATTACAATGGCCTTATGGTTTGCCTAACTACGTGGTATGACGTAAATTGCTTGGTCTGCAAAACGAACGATACGAAAGAATAATCTATTTTTAATATTTTTATTGAGCTTTGTACCACGATTGTTTATTAGGAAAAATTTAAAAAGCAACAAAGTCTAGGCGGTAGAAGTTATAGCAGCTAGTTTGGAGATCACCACATCTCGTTATCAGACTTATTTTTGTTAATAAGCCACAATAACATTGACAAAAAAAAGAATATATTTTTCGATTTCATTTGTATATAATGTGGTCAATTCAAGAATAAACTGTGCTGATATATCGTTACGCTCCTATTTGCGAGTTACGGCGCGTTCGCCCTTTTCCAAATTATCTAGTACATAAAACGAATTACCATTATTACAAGCCTCTTGCAAGATGTATTCGTTCATGGAATAACCTTACACTAGAGCTAATTTTCAACCAGAGCATGCATAAATTCAAATTAGACCTTTTTAAAATTTTTAGTTAATGTAAGAATAGCTCTGTAGACGAATAAATAAATGAAAATTAAAAATACTAATTAATATTTGATTTTAATTTTTTTAATCAAAGATAATAATTAATATTTTGGTTTTTTTCACATAAGAATAAAGATTATTCAAAAACCTTAAAAGCTAGCGACACCCTAATAAAAGGTTTAAATCGCAAATTTTGAGGTCAATATTTCAGCTGGTCGCGTCCATGGTAGAAAAAAGAAGGTAGTTTCACTTAATGACGCAGCAGTCATGTTAGCCATCTGACTTTGGCTGAGATTATGATATTTTCATCAAAATCAAGCTACCAGCTTGAAAATTGTAATAATTTTTTTTTCTGAAAATATTTTGATCGGCAAAGGAAAAAATGAAATAATCTGAAAAAATTATAAAAAATAAAAATGAGTTGCGCATTTGGAAGCTGCAAAAATACCAGATACCACTGCAAGGAGGACGGTATGCAATTTTTTTCATTTCCAGCGCTTCCTTTTGTGAGACCAAAATGGCTTGAGGCCTGCGGCTTGTATGTTCTCAACATTTTGCCACCACGGATATTAGCATTAATTAATAATTAATTATTGTTATTGCAAGTAAACGATGAGTTGCTGAGCCAAAATATCTTTCGAGAAATTAACGTCATTCCAATATCCGTAGAGGAGGAGTGGAGGTAAAAATTGGTTTCCGTCTCTACGATTATTTAGGTCTTAATTTTTTAAATAGCTTGCAGAAGAGCATGAAGTAAAAGACTTTCTCGAAAACATAAGTCCACTTAACGATATCGAGTTTGATGGGCTGGAGAATTTCGCAGGTTACCTTGTGCCGAAAATGGGTCTGACGCAATTCGGTTTCAGGATGAGTGAAGGGACAGATAATAATTATACTTTCGTTAATTTCATATCTGAAAGTAGGTATTTATAAACTAAATTCTGATTTTTTTGAATATTCTGGAGCATTTGAACTCGAAATTTATTGAAACTAAAGGTGAAAAATTAACAAGTCCAAATTTAAAAAGAAATTCATTGTACAATCCAAATGTTACTATCGAGGAAAAAATTGTAAAACGTTGGTTTTTTTTGGGAAAGGCATGCCATTATCCATTGTAATTCGAAGTAAAATTGCATTCTTTATATGTACATATATATATATCATGTACTAGACTTGTTTGGTTTCGTCTAAGAAGACTAAAATATTTGCACAAATTTACTGTGAAAGAAATTCTCAAAGTTCCCTAATTTATTTTTAAATGTCAACAATATGGTAACGCTGCTAGCAACATGAACAAATTATGAAGCTTCAAAAATCTCAGTATCCGTCAAAAAGTTGTTTTTTGAGACTACCCTCTTTTTATCATGGTTGCGTCTGTATGGCCTTTCAAATTTTATGAAAAATCATTATTTTTAAGTGGAAAATAAAATTCAATAATATTTAATTATTATCTCATTATAACACCGTGCGACAGTCAATTTCACACACGAAAAAATCGATATATTCACAAAACTGGGGACCAAATATAGTAAAACTGCGTTTTTAGTTTTTCTCTCTGACGTCGGGATAAAGTTTTAAAAGGACATTTTACACATTTAATTGTCTTGGTGCAACAAACAATTAATTTTTTTGTAAATTCTACAGATTTTTTCCTTTTAACTGATACCCATATTGTTACCCTACAATGCACTAAATCTTTTAAATAATTTTTTTAATCAATCATATCCAGGAAATTTTAAAGTCCTAAAAAAAAGCCTGACGTCAGAGAGAAAAATTAAAAACGCAGTTATTTCATATTTGGCTCCTAGTTTTGTGAATATATTGATTTTCTCGTGTGTTTTAAACATTTTTGGTTCTTGTCGCATGGTGTAATCATTATTTGTGGTCGAACAAATTAAAATCAAATAATAATTACTTCCATTGACCGAAAAATTAAAAATCATAAAATAATGACTAAGTTCTGATTTGAATTATTTTACTTATGATGATAACCGTCCCTAGTTTAAATTGACTCAATTCTGCTAGGAAGTACTTCGATACATCTTCTCCCCTAGATGTGGCATCAGGAAGTAATATATCTTTTTTGCTAGCAATTGTGGCATAGACAGGGTTTCTGGCTAAAATACCTCAAAGTTTTTTTTTTAAATAAATAAATATTTGTGTTCAGCATTTCACAAGTGTCACAATTTCCGAAACTTCTTTCAAAGTCAAACTTTTTGTTTTAAGTTTCGGCATACCTAATATCAAAATTTGATAATCAAATATACAAAATTTGCCTTAATGAACGCCAAATTTGTTCGCGTTTCNGGCATACCTAATATCAAATATACAAAATTTGCCTTAATGAACGCCAAATTTGTTCGCGTTTCTTCAAGCTCTAGCAGTATGTTGGTATGTATGCTTGCATTGTATCAACACGAATTCACACAGGGTGGTAGCAGGAGTATAAAAACACATGTATGAATTCGCCTTGTTTCACGCATTTCTATCGTCTCTTTTTCCCGAAAATGTATGAAATGTTGTCAAATATACAAAACTGAGCACGTAAGTCGAATACATGTATGCAAAAACCAACAACATTGCCAGATATATGTGTACAAAATAAAATTTTCAAGCCTTGGTTATGATAAGTATCTTATGTATGTATATACAAATGAGAGGCAACCGTTTATTAAGTTGTTGCATAATTCGCAATATTTTTTCGTATACATAATTTTTGAAAAGTAATTTCTTACGTTATTTCTTATTCTTTATTTCTTTCCATTTCAGGCTCAATTCGTGCTCTGCATTGTGCACACTACCCGCGCTCTCGTCAGCTCCCAATGCCAATTCTCGAAATTCATATCCTGCCTGCTGTTACTCAATGCTTCAATTTTCTTCTGCCTCTTCATGAACTTCTACATGGCCAGCTATAAGAAATCACAAAGTCAAAAGCTGAACAATGCCGCTATGGTGAATGGTGTGAATGGCGTGGTGCCAAAGCAAAATGGTAACTGCGCGTTAGCAACGAAGAAAATTGTAGAAATGAACAACAACACCATGGAAACGATAGATGCAATTGGATTATTGGCGTTGAAGGAAAAACTGAATTAAATAAATCGAAGCCAAATGGATGAAGACAAATATGAAGTTGCATAATTGTAAATAAATTACCAAATGTACATACTTAGGGTATATGCATATGTATGTTTATACAATTATATGTAAAAAATATTTACGTGCAGCATATATTTGTACCTTAAAATAGTCTATTGTTGCATGCAACTGCTTATTGGCCATAAGTAGCAGAGATATTAATGTGTTTGTTCATTTGTTTTGTAGAAGAAGAAGTGGAAAATATCTATGTATGCAAATACGTGCATATGAGGTGAAAATATGCGATTTCAAAAGAATCGAATCTTTTTTCACCCGCCTTAGACTTGCAATTTTGCACCAGGAATTACGCACAAAGTTGTTTTTTGTTTTGCTTTTAGGTTTTCAAAGAAAGTTCATTCCCACTAAATGCACCGGAAAATTAATAAAACAGCAAAAGAGAAAAAACTGTTTGTAAATAAATAATGCAAGCTCCTTGCGACTGAAGTGATATTAAAGCNACGTACATATAAGGTGAAAATATACGATTTCAAAAGAATCGAATCTTTTTTCACCCGCCTTAGACTTGAAATTTTGCACCAGGAATTACGCACAAAGTTGGTTTTTGTTTTGCTTTTAGGTTTTCAAAGAAAGTTCATTCCCACTAAATGCACCGGAAAATTAATAAAACAGCGAAAAGAGAAAAAACCGTTTGTAAATAAATAATGCAAGCTCCTTGCGACTGAAGTGATATTAAAGCTGTACTCACATACCACATGCAGATGGAGATGCTTTGAAGAGTGTGCTAAATTTCAGTTTATCAATGTAAGCTCAACATAATTTGAACACTTAATCAAGCTGAAGTCAAAATTAAATGTTAGCCGTCATTGTGTTGCTTTATATTCTTATTGCCACATTCAAATAAGTTGCATGCTTGTATGGAATGGCCCTGAGTATGTATCAACATTATGACTTCACTCGAAAATTCGACTCAAGCTCGAGATACAGATACATAAATATGTATGTACGTGATTCGACTATGAATGTATGTACACTCCATAAAAGTAAAAGTTCACTTAAAAACCATGCTGTTGTATGTTGTTTTCCTTTAAATTTAAACTATCGTGCTACAGGAACAAGCTCTAAACAGCTTCTAGCTAAAAAAAAATTTAGCAATTTTTTTTTACATTAATCAATTCACAGGACTCATCTCCAGTTAATGCAAATAGTTTTTTCTTCGTGATTATATACACCAACTCAAAAACTACTGTTTTATCTATTTTTGCATAAATTGCTTTGAATCTGTACGATCCATAAGAAGTTATATTTCCGGATCCGATTTTTGAGTTAGCTCACTTTAGTTCTAGGTGTACGATATGTACATTTCACTTTACAGTCGGTATGCATTGAATTTGCTTTCGGTAATTTCGAACCATAGCCATGCAGTTTTAATGACAGTTTCGTTTAGTTTAAACAAAAAGTGGTTATTGTGGTTCTCTTTATTTGAATTTGAATTTGAATTTTTATTTCTATTTTTTTCTTGGTAGCACAGNCAAGAAGTTATATTTCCGGATCCGATTTTTGAGTTAGCTCACTTTAGTTCTAGGTGTACGATATGTACATTTCACTTTACAGTCGGTATGCATAGAATTTGCTTTCGGTAATTTCGAACCATAGCCATGCAGTTTTAATGACAGTTTCGTTTAGTTTAAACAAAAAGTGGTTATTGTGGTTATCTTTGTTTGAATTTGAATTTGAATTTTTATTTCTATTTTTTTCTTGGTAGCACAGCTACCCTCGAATATAATAATTGTACAATTAATTGCTATTTTTTATGTTATAATTCGTATTTATAATTTAGTATTACACACAAGCAATTTCCGTGGGACGAGTGCGAAAATGGCGCATAAAGTGAATCTACAAAATAGCCTAACTAGCATAAAATATCAAACCGATCTTATGTCAAATTATAAGCAATGCTGACTCTTGGACTGCCGAAAATAAATAGGTATCTAAATTTGGAAAAAGGAAGTTGCGCATAAAGAAGTTACTCATTTAAAGGGTGCTTGAGGTATTACCTACCTTTAAGTGCGCAAGATTTTTTTTTTTGATTTAAAATTTTTTAGGTTTGACTGCTTATATAGCCTCGTAAACCCGTAAAATATTTATATGAAAATTTATTTATGCGCACGTTACTAGTTTACATGATAATTTTGTTACGCAAACCTTGTAAATATTCAAACCCGCAATGAGAAGTGTTGAAATCAGACTTTTATTTTTTTTTTTAATTTTCATCCAAAAAAAAATTTAAATTTTTTTCGGCAATCAAAAATAAGAGCTGCAAGCGAAGCTTTGAAAAATAACCTTTTAATGTCCCTTGCCTAATAACCAAAAGCCAAAAAATTAAATTTTTACCAACACCCTAGAAGCACACATAAAAACATACGCACACACTTTTACATATTTTCGCGCCAAATGCGGAAATTTTGCAAACATTTGCAGATAGTTTGTGAAAATCACAAAATGGGTCAATTTTTGCGATCTGCCTTTAGCCTTAGCCATTGTGTATAGTTGATTTTTTTTGTTATCTATGTACATATGTACATATGTACGTACTTATACCAAAATATTTATAGAATAATTATTCTAGTAAATAGTTATGTTTGTATGTGAACTACCAGCGTTATATTAGTTATATAAACATAGTAGAGCAAGAAACATAAATACATAAATTTTAATTTTGTCGAACTTCTATTCAAAATTAAATTGATCCGAGTGTTGAAAATTTAATGCATGGAAAAATAGCAATCAAATGCATGGAGTGTCATTCTGTTGTGCTCAATAAAAATATTAGATATGTGAAGTTGAATGAGATATTATTATTTGTTTGAATGTTTGCCTTACGAAAAATGTATCTTTATTAAATATTCATTAAAATGTAATAAGCTACACTTTATCCAAAATTTGCTATAAGTAAATATGTAATTTTAGTTTGAATGTATTTACTTATTAACAAAATTATTATTTGTATACAATTGCTTAGTTTATTTTATAAAACTAGTCTTAAACAAAATTACCTAAATTTCTAGCGATAATTTTGTCCTATCGATTCCATTCTCTACTGTATTTTTTATGGAATAAGCAAAATTAAATATATGAATGGTCTTTTAGTAAATATTGTGTTTTGGTTATAATTTTAAATTAGAGACCGTGCCGTGTATGTAATTTATAATAAAGTGCAAAAAATTTTAGTAAAATTTAAGTTTTTTACTTTGAGAAAGAAATACCGATAATTTATTTATTGCTGTCTATTGAATTATTGTAGACAAAATTTTCGTACTTGTTTTAGAAACAGAAAATAAATTTTAAATATTTTAGGCATTTATAGAAACTAACGGCGCTATTAAATTAAATCGCACAGGTGGCGAATCTAGCCGACTTTAATATGAAATTAACTATTTTTAAAATAGCTAACGGAGATGGCGGCCGACGTAGCCAGCCGAGTCTTAATCACTCTTGCGAACTTCTACTTGCGGTAGGACAACAAACAAAAAATTTCAAATAGCTGTCGCTCGTCCAGCAATGGCAAACCTTCAAGGCATAACCGCCGCCAGCATTACTTTCAGTGAGGTGCATCTGCATTCAACAACGACAATGCTTCACTATTGCAACATTTTGTGACCCACGTTTCAAAACTCGTTTTTTTTTCTGACGCCAATAAAGCTAAAAACTGGGTTGNCAACCGCCGCCAGCATTACTTTCAGTGAGGTGCATCTGCATATACACATTATACTATTAACTAAAATAAAATATAGGATCATTCATGTAGTTATATATAATATAACAAGTAAGAAAGTCTAAGTTCGGGCGGAGCCGAACATTAAATACCCGGCGCAAGTATTAAATATATGTTTTTTCACCATTCCGAAAGCTACCGCTAGATGGTAAACCGGGGTGTACCAATTTTGAGTAGCGTCCTTAAATTTCGAAATATTGAAGTTTCAAGCATTTCTGAAATTTAGCGTTATATGAAAAGCGGCCGTAATTTTAGCCCGAATTCAATAATTTTTAATAATTGGCTTTTATGTGGCAAGCACAATAACCGTACCGAGTTTGGTACAAATTGGTATAACGGTTACCGATATACGTATATGTTATCATAAGTGGGCGGTGCCACGCCCGTTTTCCAAAATTTTACCATAAACATATATCT